>NC_083402.1:17285486-17437986 GCF_020745735.1 Hemiscyllium ocellatum
TAAAAGAGGCAAGTTTTTCAAAGCTGTCTTATAGCAGGAAAGATAAGTAGAAAGGTGGAGAGGTTTCACGAGGGAATTCCAGAGTTTAACTGGAACTAACTCAAGGTGTGACTGCCAGGAATAGAAAACTTAAAATTGAGCATGCAAAAAGGCCAAAATTAGGTCAGCACAGGTATCATCATCATCGAGTCATAGAGCATGGCTACAAACCCTTCGGTCCAACTTATCCATGCCAACCATGTTTCCTCAATTAAACTAGTCCCATTTGCCTGTGTTTGGCACATATCCCTCCAAACCTTTCTTAGTCATGTATGTATCCAAATACCTTTTAAATGTTGTAACTGTACATGCATCTACCACTTCCTCTGACAGTTTGTTCTCTACACGCACCACCCTCTGCGTGAAGAAGTTGCACCTTAGGTCCTTTTCACATCTTTCTCCACTCACCTTTAAAATATGCCCCCTGGTTTTTAACTCATCTGAAGAAAATATCTTGGCTCTTCACCTTATCTATGCCCATCATGATTTTATAAACCTCAATAAGGTCTCAACCTCCTTCACTCCAGTGTACATATGTCTCAGCTTATCTAGCCTCTCCTATAACTAGGATTTTGACCCAAACATAATGAAGGAATGACAATATAAGCTTCTCCTTATAGCTCAAACCCTCCAATCCCAGTAGCACCCTTAGTAATTTTTTTTCTGCTCCCTTTCCAATTTAATAATATCCCTCCTATAGCAGGGTGACCAGAACTGTACACAGTGCTGCAAACGTGACCTCATCAATGTCCCTTACAACTGCAACATGACATCTCGACTTCTTTACTCAATGGTATGAGTAATAAAAGCGAACATGCCAAATGTCTTCTTCAACAACCTGTCTACCTGTGAGGCCACTTTCAATGAACTATAGACCTGAACACCTAGCTCCCTCTATTCTCTCTCAGGCCCTACCTTCTGAGTGGTGGGACAAGAGATTATAGGGAAGAGTGAGGCCATGAAGGACTTTGAAAGCAGAGATAAGAATTATAAAGTCAAGACATTAAGTGGAAGTCAGTATTAGGCAGTGTGCACAGTATAGGCAAATGGGTCTTGGAGTGAGTGAGGACATGGACAGCAGCATGTTGGATACATTAAAATCTTTTCTGACAGCATCTTCCAAATCCACATACACCCTCCCGACTTAGAAGTGTACTGACACTTCTTCCCTGTCGCTGAATCAAAATCCTGGAACTCCCTTACTGACGGCATTATGAGTGCCCCTACACCACGTGGAATGCAGAGGGGTTCAGAAAGGGAGTTCCCCACCACCATCTCCAGAGTGATCAGGGATAGCCTACAAATGTTGGCTCACCTAACGGCACCCACATCCCATGAGCAAATAAAATGGATTAAGTGCCAGGGTAATGAAGGCATGAAGGAGGATTTCAGGAGCACTTGGGCAAAGAGCGGTGATGTTACAGAGGGAGGAGTAGGCCATCTTTGTGATGACCCAAATGGCAGCTTTCTTGAGGTCAAGATGTCATAGAATCACAGTGACTTCAAACATGACTTCAAGGGTGTGAGCATTCTGATTGAGTGTCTAACAGTTGCCAGAGAAAAGGTTGGAGCTGATAGACAGGCGACAAAAGTTGGAATGATTCCGTCCTCATGACTGTCACCCTGGTATCATCCTGACAGAGCAACATTCGAAGATTGATCACAAGTACATACACTTCCCCGGCAGCACATAACACTATTGGAGCTGTTACTCAGACAGCTGTTATCTCAACTTGGGTGTCAGCGTTCTGAGTGCTGCTAATAAAAGTTTCTCAACACTATGTCCAACAGGATAGGATTGTGCTTTCTCCATGCCATAACTGAGCAGCAAATCCTGCAGAGAAGAGGCTTATGTTGCAGAATGTCACAATGATAAATCCTATAAAACCCAAGGAAACAAGAATAAGCCAAGCTGTCAACCTAATAACAATCCGTGGTGTCAAGCAACAGTCAGCATGTATGATCTTTTGTCAGGCCGAGTGAGTATTTGGTGTTTAAAAGATACTGTAATTCACAGCATATAAGTGGAGTCTGCATATATAACAACCTCATTTCTCCAACCCTGAAAAAAAAATCACATTTTCAACATTGACTGTGCAAATAGGTTGCCAACCACATCCATGAAATTGCACCACTTGCATTAGGGGGTCAACATCGGTTTCTCACCTCACAAATATTTCATTTGCCGATCTGTTATAATTAACTGAAAAGGATTGAAGATGGCTCAGTGGTTGGCACTGCTGCTCCACAGTACTAGAGATCCAGGTTCGATTCCACCCTCAGGCAACTATCTATGTGGCATTTGCACGTTCTCACTGTGTATGTATGTGTTTCCTCTTGGTGCTGCAGTTTCCTGCTACAGTCCAGAGATAATATTATTCCAAATAAACCTGTTGGACTATAAACTGATGTTGTGTGATTTTTAACTTAGTCCAGAGATGTGCAGGTTAGGCTGGATCGACTGTGCTAAATTGCCGATAGTGCCCAGGGGATGTGCAGACTAGGTGGGCTTGCTACGGGAAATGCAGGGTTGCAGGGATAGGTGTGGGATGCTCTTCAGAGGATCAGTGTAGACTAAATGGCCTCTTTCTGCAGTGTAGGGATTCTGTGATTCTCGATGGGGAGCGTGGAATATGTTGGGAGCATGCCCACTCTTTGCACAGAATGGCAATGCTATTGAAAAATCCTGACCACTCATACTTGCGCTGATGGTTTGTGCTAATCCTTGGCATACAGTCAATCCCCACTTCTGGAGCAATGTTTCGAGGGTGCAGAGTCTGGTTTAAACATTTATGGTACTCAATTCTATGTAGTGTTGTTATAATTTATAAAAGAAACTTGCATTTTATGCAGCACTCTTCACAACCTTGGGACTCCCAAATCATTTTACAGCTGACAAAATGCTTAATTTGAGGTATTGTCACTATTTAACTGCCAGAAAATCAATAATTATTTATCAGCACAGGGATACATAGACTGATAGCTTTAACAAGTTCTAATGGTGGACATTGCTGTGTGGCCAGGCTGATGTAAATCAATGTGGTCACCTGAACTGATCTAATACTCTTTATGATTTAGAGTTAGAAAGTCATGCCAGGGCCTTTCCTCAATAAGTAATCATCGCTTAGACTTGCAAATAGCATCAAGATTGCTGCAATGATAGGAAATTCCTTTCTGAAACAGCCACTTGGTACAGATTGTTAAATTTAAGCGATCTCTGCGTCAGTGAGTTTATAAACAGAATTGCAGCCTCAGGGCACAGACCATGTTTATAGACTGTTTAAACATTTAGAATCAGACAATCACCACGCAAAACTCTCCGTTTGCTGATTTTGTATCTGGCAGTTCTGTTTGACCCATTTATTTTTGAAGACAAGGTTGCCTTTTTCCAGCCTTAATATGGGGCCAGTAGCTCTATGTAGCCATTGACAATGCAGGTGCCACCATCTTGAAAAGGGCCTCATGCCCTGTTAACAAACAACAACAACATGCTAGACTGATGACACGGAGCTATTTTAACATTCACGTGAGCTCCTTTCCAGATGATATACACAGCCAATAAGATGAATGAAGGGATTGTTGGAATCGCAAGAATTAAAAGCTACTCCAAACAGTGACAGCTTGAAAAGCAAATGTCAGTATTTTGTCCATTTGAACAGAGCCGAAAAGCTCCTCTTCTAAAGTGAAAAGTGGAAGCCAGCAGAAAGAGGGATAAACATAGACATAGTCAAACGGCAGATATCAAAGAGTAGCTGCAGACGAGTTACATTGGATGTGCAAAAATGAAATGTGGGTGGCAAATCCTAACAGTGGACCTCCTGGCAGGAATAGCTACAAAGCCGGACAGGACGGGACAGGACTAATCCCAGATGCTGAACTATAAATGTATTTTAATATGAATATCTGTGTTTTATGACACAGAGCCACAAGTCAGATGTGGGGTCATATTGGAAGCAGGGTGTTGAATCATTGAGGTAATCAACTGTGTATTGGCAATTTAAGATACTGTGTATATTTCTGGTCACCGCTAAAGGTTAATAACGCAATAAAGATGAGAGCAAATGGTATCATAGCAAAGTATGCAATCCTAGCACCATAGAGTGCATAAAGAGGCCATTGGCCTATGATATCAAAGTAAAATTATCCAGCTTCCTCATTTCCCCTCCCCCCACCTTGTCTCAGTCGGTTCCCTCAACTCAGCACCGCCCTCCTAACCTGCAATCCTCTTCCTGACCTCTCCGCCCCCACCCCACTCCGGCCTATCACCCTCACCTTGACCTCCTTCCACCTATCCCACCTCCATCGCCCCTCCCCCTAGTCCCTCCTCCCTACCTTTTATCTCAGCCTGCTTGGCTCTCTCTCTCTTATTCCTGATGAAGGGCTTATGCTCGAAACGTCGAATTCTCTATTCCTGAGATGCTGCCTAACCTGCTGTGCTTTGACCAGCAACACATTTGCAGCTATGATATCAAAGAGCTATCTGATCAATCCCATCATTCCCCATTTTCCAGTCTTAACTCCACTGACTGAGGAGACAGAAAGATTGGATGATATGGACTGACTGGGTAAACTAACCATATTCTAACTGCACAAGAAAGTATTGGAGAATGGTTTGAGTGATATTTTTAAGGGGCCAGCTCATCCACAGCTTTAAACAAAGCCTGGAACGACAATATGCTGGAGAGTATGTGCTTATCACTAAGATAATGGGGAGCTGAACGGCTCCCTACCTCACACCATTGCCTAAGAGTCAGCAGGTGATTTATTAGAGATTGCTGTAAGAACACAGAACTGGTAAATCTCCTAAATAAATAGGACACAACTGCATTACTCCCCTCAGCCTGGCCTCAACTTATCTCTTAACTGACAAAATAAATATTGGATCTGGGTGGATAGTAACATCCATCTAGTTTTAGCCTTGCAGGTACTGTTCAAAACCAATCAAATGCATTGGTGTAAAACTAAACTCTGTTTCCCATGAGAATTCAGGAGTACAGATAATGGGAGTTTGAATAATTGAGGTTCATTGTGGCTGAATGCATTTAACTCAGCAGATTCAATGTAGTCATTGTGAATCTATTAGACAATCTTTGTAACATAAAAGGCAGCAGACATTGCACTGATTGAAAGTCACTCTTCATTTTGTCCAACATGAGTGTTAGTGGAAAAAACCCCAGTATAGAATCTTGAATTAAACTGTTTCTGAGAGAAAAAAATTGAGACTTCTCTCTGTCTCTCAATATGGTTCTTCTGTTCACATATCATTAATGATAGCATCACTCTGTGTGACTAATACAAAATGTCAAGCTAAGTCAAGCTCCTTTGTTTCCTGCACTCTACACTAACTGTTGCCTAGCAACCAGTCAACCAAAAAATGTTAATCAAAGTAATTGTGCTTCCTGGTTGGTAGGTCAACCTTAGTATCTGTCAAGTGACTCTCAGTGACAAAAAAAGATTGCCAAGATGCACCACTCATTCTAAGATGTTCATCATGGTGCAGCAGTAAGGTGGGATGGAGGCTCATGGTTAGCACTGCTGCCTCACAGTGCCAGGGAGCCAGGCTTGTGACTGTCTGCATGGAGTTTGCACATTCTCCCTATTTCTGCGCGGGTTTCCTCCCACAGTCCAACGATGTGTAGGTTAGATGAATTGGCCATGGTAAATTGCCAATAGTGTCTTGAGATGTGCAGGCCAGGTGGATTAGCCATGGTAAATGCAGGGGTACAGGGCTAGGGCAGGGTGGTGGGTCTGACTAGGATGCTCTTTGGAAGGTTAGTGTAGACTCAATGGGCTGAATGGCCTGCTTCCAACTGTAGGGATTCTAATGGTAGTAGAGTCAGATGCATTAGGGACATTTAAGCAATTCTTGGATGGGCACATGGACGTTAGTACAATGTAGGTTAGTCTGATCTTAGAGTAGGATAAAGGGCCAGCACAACAGCGAGGGTCGAAGGGCCTGTACTGTGCTGTAGTGTTCTGTGTTCTATGTTCTATGACTCAATGGTAACACTAGGAGAAAGTGAGGGCTGTAGATGCTGGAGATCAGAGTCGAGAATGTAGTGCTGGAAAAGCACAGCAGATCAGGCAGCATCCGAGGAGCAGCAACATTGACGTTTCGGACATAAGCCTGACGAAGGGCTTATGCCCAAAACATCAATTCTCCTGCTCCTCGGATTCTGCCTGACCTGCTGTGCTTTTCCAGCACTACACTCTTGACTCTATGGTAGCACTTTCCTTTTGAGGCAAAGGTTGGTGATTCAAATTCCATTCCAGGCATGGATGGAAAATCTAGACTGACATGGTCACCAGTGACGTTATATTGCATGGAACTCTGTCCCTTCTTTGGATATGGACTTACCAAAGCTCAAGACCCATGGGCTCCTAATTTCATTTACCTCTGAATTTGATACTTAGTAACGAAAGTGTTGAAAAACCAGTTCAGAATACGTAGGTGTGACGAGGCACTGTTGTTCCTCCATTGTACAACAATGGCTATTAACTTCGAATCATTGATGTGGACAATGGAAGTATTAATTAGATGGTTGTCTGATTAAAATTGACTGCAGGTAACAAATCTTTTACCCCAAGAGCCAGGAAGAAATGAGCCATTACGGAAACAAAAGTCAACAAAGTTTCCTATAAGGACCTTTCTTCATCCCCACCTTTTGCTAAAATCTCAAACCCAGTTTACTCTTTTTGACTTTTCTGTGCCGTCAGCAGAGATATTTTCAAGGAAGTCAACACAGAAGCTGTTGTCCCCATTAGAATAGATAAATCTCCATCAACATTTGTAAAGTACCTCAAAGCCAAAGCCAGAATGACTCCTGAGCTCAGCTTGGTTTCCCCAAGTTGTCAACCCTCATGAACCATAAGATTTTAATCTGTAAAAATGACCCCAAGCTTCCAGTTGCTTGTCACTTTAACACAGCGCCATGTTCCCTGGAAAGGTATTGGTCTAGTCTTAGTGGGCCAGGGGACCTGTTTCTGTGTTGTACTGTTCATTGTTCTTTGTATCCCATTATCTGCTTGTATTTCCCTGTCTATGAGCTGTGTCTCCATCTATTCAGTCATTCCTTTCCCCTCCACCTCCCAAAATAAATATCACTTTCTCCTAGATGCAATCAGTTCTGAAGAAGTGTCCCTGGACTCAAAATGTTGACTCTGTTTCCTCTCTGCAGACACTGTCAGAACCTGCTGAATTTCTCCAACAATTTCTGGTTTTGGTTTCAGATTTCCAGCATCCGCAGTTCTTTGTTTATTTGTTTCACTTTCATCGTTATTGGACTTTAAAATATTTTCTTAATCCATCCTCCCACTTTGTGATTTTTCTTTGTATGTGTGAATCTGAGCTCCCCTGTGTACAAGCGCAAGTTGAAGGGTATTTTTTTTCTTCTTATGTTCAATGCAATCCTGTTTTTTTTTCAAAACTGAAGGAGACCTGTTTGTTTTACAGTCACTGCTTACAAACAGCTAAGGACTCACCAAGTTGGCAAGCATTTCATGTTTTTATTTGAGAAAAGAATCTGTTGCATTCAAATGAGGAGTGGGAAAAGAGGCAAGCCATTTGATTTCTCCTCACTTGATTGTCCCAATGAACAAGAATTAACTCCAGTACTCAGTCTGCTTTTCCAAATGAACCACAGCAGTTCAAGAAAGCAGTTCACGATTACCCTTTCAATTAGGTGGGAATTAAGGACAGGATATAACTGTTGCCCTTACTAGCAATAGCCACTTCCCCGAAAAGAATTTTTAAAAAGTGCTTCTGGCTAGTCAGCTACATCCTATTGTTTGGAAGTTGAAGCTGTGAGGAATTCTACAGCTTGTAAATATAGAACGCAGAACACATAGCAGGCCCTTCGGCCCACCATGGCTGTGCTAATCACAATACCATTCTAAGCTAATCCCACCTGCCTGCACAAGGTCTGTATCCCACTCATCTCAGCTTGGTCATATATCTGTCGAAATGACTCTTAAGCTTTTCTATTGTATCTGTTTCTACCATCTCCCCACGCAGTGTATTTTGAGTAGCTACCACTCTCTGTATAAAAAAAACTTGCCCCAGACATCTCCTTCTAAGTTTCCCCATCTTATCTTCAACCAATGCATCCTACTATTTGACATGACCACCCTGGGAAAAAGACTCCAACTTCCCACTCTATCCATGCCCCTCCTAAATTTATGAGGTCACCCCTCAGCCTCCAATGCTCTCGCAAAAACAATCCCATCTTGTCCAAACTCCCCTGCAGCTAATACACTCCAATCCAAGCAACATCCTGGTGAAGCTCTTTCCATCCCTCTCCAATACCTCATACCCTTCCGACAGTGTGGCCACCAGAACTGCAAACAATTTGTATCACAACTTGCATCAAATCATTTTCATCCATCAGCCCTGACCCTTGGTGATTCTCAATTAAGTACAGCCGTGATTTTAAAATTCTCACCTTTTGTTTTCACCCTTCTCTATCTCTGTCATCTCCTCCAGATCCTCTGAGAGATCGATGCTCCTTTACTTCTGGCCTCTTGAGATTTCTGGATTTTAACCACTGCCCCTTTGGTGACCCTACTTTCAGTTTCACAGGCCTACACCACTCCACCTCTCCAGCCTGCTTTCCACCTTGAAGCACTCAGACATTCATAGAGATGTGCAGCATGGAAACAGACTCTTCGGTCCAACTCATCCATGCTGACCAGATATCCTAAATAAATCTAGTCCCATTTGCCAGCATTTGGCCCATACCCCTCCCAACCCTTCCTATTCATATACCCATCCAGTTGCCTTTTTAATGCTGTCATTATACCAGCCTCCACCACTTCCTCTGGCAGCACATTGCCCTCTTCAGATGCAAATGTTGCCCCTTAGCTCCCTTCTAAATCATTCCCCTCTCACCTTAAGCCTCTTCCCTCTAGTTTTGTACTCCCCTACTCTGGGAAAAAAAAACTTGTCTATTTACCCTATCCATGCCCTTCATGATTTTATAAACCTCTTTAATGTCACCCCTCTGCCTCTGATGCTCCAGGGAAAACAGCCCCAGCCTATTCCGCCTCTCCCTGTAGCTCAAACCCTTCAACCCCGTCAACATCATTGTAAATCCTTTCTGAACTCTTTTAAGTTTCCTTTAATTTTGATCATTTCATCCTATATCTCTTCATGTCGGTCAGCGGCATGTTTGATTTGATAAAGTTTGCACTAATTTGAAGGCACAGTATCAGTAAGAATGAATATACATTGTTGTAGAGCATTTAATCTATTAATTTACTGTTTCCCTACATACAATCAGCCGGTTGCTCAGCTGTAGAAAACCAGACTTTGTCTTTTTGTTTGAAATATACCTGTTCATTTAAGTGGGAGAATGGAAATCTAGTTTGGCTTTGAAATTCAAATTGAACAAGGTAATGTAATTACTGTCTTATTATGAAGACTCCAGTGGTGCAGAAAGCAACAGAGGAGGAATATAAATGAGTGTTACACTGTTACAGGCATCAGCAATTGCCACAAACGGTACGTTTGCAACTGATTTAGGCCTGTAGTGTCCCCTGCTTGCAGGTTTCCTTAAAGGAGGAGGCATAGATGGGAAGCCAGGGAATTTTAGAGTGCAATTTCCAGACCTGAGGCTCTAGATGGGTGACTGCATGGAGCAATAAAAACAAAAACAGAAATGGCTGGAAAAACTCCGCAGACCTGTCAGCATCTGTGGAGAGACATCAGAGTTAACTTTTCGGGTCCAGTGTCCCTTCTTCAGAATGGAAACTGGACCTGATATGCTTTCTCTCCACAGATGCCGCCCACCCTGCTGAGCTTTTCTCGCAATTTCTGTGTTTGTTTCTGAGTTCCAACATCCGCAGTCCTTTCAGGTGTTTTTTTTTGTGTGGAGCAAGAGAAGTTGGGAATTGCCCTTGGGCCACAACAGAATTATCGATGTGTCCGCACACTCATATTCACAGTTGCACAACAAATAACAGGGGTTTTCTCGCCAACCCTGTGACCTCAGATCACACGTTTCGGTCCTGTACTGATGTCTCTCCATACGTTTTATTTGGGAAGCGCCTTAACTTTCTGTTTGTGTTAGTTGGCTGCATTTGTGCCTCTACGTCAGGAATAATGTGAAAAGGGAATGTGGAGAAAGTGAGGACTGCAGACGCTGGAGATCAGAGTCAAAACGTGTGGCGCTGGAAAAGCACAGCAGGTCAGGCAGCATCCGAGGAGCAAGAGAATCGGTGTTTCGGGCATAAGTCTTTCATCAGGAATGTAAAGGGAATGTATTTACTCTGGTGACAATTTTCTGCCTTTTCCCCATGCAACCATTCCTAGCGAAATAATCTTTCAATGCCCCCCCTCAAGTGCCTCAGTTGAACCCACCTCCACCATATATCTAGGTAGTATATTCCATACTCTAACTAACAAATGTTTGGAAAAGATTTTTCTTTCCTATCAGCAGCCTTGCTTCTTTTGCCCTCTCATTCTGTGCTTTGTTTTTAATGAGTGGAGCCAGCTTATCCCTATCTGTGCTTTCCAGCCTGCTCATGGTTTTGAAAAACTCTATCAAATCTCTCAGTGAGCTTTAGCATATCTATTACCCACACTGTGCAAAAGGGATGGAAGGTTAAGTAAACATGTTGGATTTTATGGAGGAGGGATCGTGTCAAAAAGCATAATTTATTTTCCAAGATGCTGATCCAATTACACCTTGATTTTCATTCAAGGGAGACTGCTCATCTGCATTTGTCTGGGGAAGCAGACAGCTTTACTTCCCCCATGAGTCATTATGTCTAACTATCTTCGATCCTCTGGGAACAGCATAATTCCTTTCTCAAACAGTGTTACTGAATTTGAAATCCCTTGACAAGGCTTCCTCACGAGCAAGCGTGGAGAGTGAGTACAAATTCTTCCTGGAATACAGTTGTCTTTTGTAGCTTGTCGATGCAGCCTTTTCAGGTGAGGCTGTCTCAGTTCCTCCAGGTGAGTAATCAGGCTGACCTCATTCTTCAAACTGAAGAACCTCAAACTCAAAGCAAAAAAGTCTGCGTTGCTCACAGTGAGTGGAACATGGGAAGATTCAGCCCCTTGGGCCTGCTCCCCCATGCAACTTGACTGGGCCTGTATGTCAATTTGATTCACCCACTTCAGATCAATAATCCCTCGTTGAATCAAATGTATTCATCCCGGCCATGAAAAGGCTGGTTGTACACATTTGATTCAGTCAGTGAAACTCTTTGAGCAGAAACTCCCAGGATTCCAAATGGTTGTGGCAGAATGGGACCAGAAGCCTGGCCAGGGTTATCTTGAAGTCAGGAGCATCTCGCTCTACCTCTCATGCTTTTGACAAGAGGCACAGCAAGTTTCTCACTGAACAGTGGCAAGTTACAATTTGATAGTGTTAAATGCTTCTGTGCCAACTCACTTCATTAATATTCACCTTCCCATCTTAACAAATGCACCAAACAAACTTGGCATCAATTAATCGCAATGTGGGAATCAGAGTTTCGATTCATCACATGCTGTGAACAACCTCCACAGACACCAGGCACTGCAGCTCAGGGCACACTCCATGGGCATTGAACACACGTACACCCCACACCCTTAAACCTTGCCATCTAACATGTGCCCTCACAACATACCTCAGATCCACTTCCAGAGTGCTTCTATGTTGCAGCCCAGGCTGCACTACTGCAATGGACACTGTGAGCTCAGAGACACATGCCCAGCTTGTGGACATGGACCAGGCTAATTCACTTTATGTGCTTTATGTGCTCTTGCACCATCAGAGTCGAGAGTGTGCTGCTGGAAAAGCACAGCAGGTCAAGCAGCATCCAAGGAACAGGAGAATCGACGTTTCCGGCATAAGCCCTTCATCAGGAATGACACTCATTTCTGATGAAGGGCTTACACACAAAACATCAATTCTCTTCCTCCTTGGATGCTGCCTGACCTGCTGCGCTTTTCCAGCACCACACTCTCGACTCTGACTCTCCAGCATCTGCAGTCCTTACTTTCTCCTGCTCCCAGCAAGTAAGTCTGATACCAATCTGGAGAGTTGGACACGGCCTAGTGACATGCTCGGCAGGGTCAGATGCAGGATGCTTTCCACATAAAGGGGTGAGGAGCGAAAGGCCAGGCATCACATCAACCATCATGATCCTTTCTGCCCTATTATGGGCTGCTTTCCTCCTGGAATGAACGAGAGGCAGGAGATGAAAGTGGGTGCAAAGCTGCTGACTGTTGGTGCAGGTGGGGAAGTGTCCTGAGTGGGTGAGTAGGCAGTGCAGTGGGCATGCAGTTTTTATGCCAGAAGGAGAAGATGTTTCAGACAATAGTGAGAGTTAAAAATCACACAGCACCAGGTTACAGTCCAACAGGTTTATTTGAAAATACAAGCTTTTGGAAGGCTACTTCTTCATCATCTGACAAAGGGGCAGTGATTCCGAAAGCCTGTGATTTCAAATAAACCTATTGGACTGTAACCTGGTGTCATGTGATTTTTAACTTTGTCCACCCCAGTCCAACATTGGCTCCTCCATGTTATAGTGAGAGTGGTAGAGCATGAGCTTGATGGGAGGTGGATACAATAGAAATGATGGAGTGAGTGTGAGCTATCAGAGAGAACAAGGTGAAACTTAAGCTGCTGGCATGGAGAAGCCTGCTTCCTGCAGCTCTGAGCATTCCTCCAGAGCTGACCCTGCTCTAGCCTGGTTGGAACCTCATACCAGGCTGGCATGGTCTGGCTTCATGGCCTCCGCAGCTGGTCTTGAGAAAGGACACTATCTCACATCTGCATCACCCTCTCCAGCAGGACCTTCAGATCCCTGACCAGGAAGTTGGGAAGGACTTCCCCAGGGCTACTGTGCCATCGCAAAAGTGTTGGGCAGATGGGTCTTTGACCAGATGTGTGACGGGCATTTAAAGTGGCACAAGCACAATGGATGCCGGTTAATTCTGGGATATCGTGGCCAGCGGTGAGTTGTTCTGGGATTGACTCATGGTAAGATGGGGCTCAAATTGGATGTGAGGGACTCCAACAAGACGTATTTGATAAAAATGCACCAAGAAAAATTGCTAGGTGTCACAGCAAAAATAACCATTGAAAAAATTCAGCACAAGTCTCACTTTGCCAGAAAAAGAGTGAGATTTAGCTCTCAGTAGTGTAAGGCTATAGCTCCAGGTCAGGCAATTGTTAATTGTCTATTAACAATTTAGTGCAGCCCTTTTGGACCCAGGACTTTCACTTTCTACCACTGGTGAAGAATACAACGACTGAGAGAAAGTGAGGACTGCAGATGCTGGAGAATCAGAATCGAAACAGCAGGTCAGGCAGCATTGGAGGAACAGGAGAGTTGACATTATGGGCATAAGTCCTTCATCAAGAATGACCCCCCACCTACATCTATTGTCTTCCCAGCTAACTTGGCCACACTCCCATTAGTTCTTCTAACGAAGGACTTATGCCCGAGATGTCAACTCTCCTGCTCCTCGGATACTGCCTGACCCGCTGTGCTTTTTCCAGTGCGACAATTTTCGACTCTTGATGAAGGATAGAAAATTGTAATCTGGCACAGTAGAAAATCTCAATAACAGATTGTTTTGTTTTGTACTCTAGTTGCTGGATTACATTGACAGTGTAACTACACTGTGACAGCCTATTGGTCACACCTCTGAGCCCAAACGATTGTGGGCTTAAAAACTCACTCCAGCTCCCTAATCATATCAATTTGGGTGGCATGGTGATTCAGTGGTTAGTGCTGCTACCTCACAGTGCCAGGGACCTGGGTTTGATTCCATCCTTGGGTGACTGTCTGTGCGGAGTTTAAACATTCTCCCCATATCTGTGTGGCTTTCCTGTGGGTGCTCCAATATTCTTCCACAGTCCCAAAGATTTACAGCTTAGGTGGTTAGGCCATGCTAAATTGCCCCATAGTGTCCAGGGATATGCAGGCTAGCTGGTTTAGCCAAGTGAAATGCAGGGTTTTTGGGAGGTGGGTCTGAGTGGGATGTTCTTCAGAGATTAGATGTGGACTCGATGGACTGAGTAACCTACTTCCACACTGCAGGGGTTTTGTGACACCAGTTGGCCTGCAGCTCCTTGTTGAAGGAGTTCTGTCCAACCAGATATGAGGTTAAGCTGAGGGCTTGCCAGGGTTGATGTGCACTAATGAACTCTCAGCACTGTTTGAAAAGGTGTGGGTATGTTATGATTTCAAAGTTTCTATCTAAGCTACATGTTCACTGTCTACTTATCTGTCAAAATTGGAAAATAGGTTCAAACCTGTTTCCCTTGTAAAGACACAAAAGGCCAAGTGACCTTTTTCCACATCATGAACTTTCTATGTTTATAATGATTTATTTTGCTCATAAAAGGCAAAATATAAAAACACAACTACAGCCGCAAGACACAATGAGACCATTGTCTGTGGTAATTGGTGATAGTCTAACTCTTCTGCTGTGGCCCAGTCAGGTTAATTGAGAGGAAGATTCCTTGTGAATTGGAGTGTGACAACTCATCACTGTCACTGTCTTGTATCCATCATTATAAACCAGGACTAGACCAAATACCCTGTTAGCCTTTGTGTGGAAATAACTGAAATGTTATACAGATAGGTCTCAGGTTTTGCCAACTTCTGCTAAATCAGGCTAAGTTAGAGGTTCTTTGAAAACAAAAAGAAGTAACCCTAACAACATTAGTGGTTAAAAATCACACAACACCAGGTTATAGTCCAACAGGTTTAATTGGAAGTAGACTAGCTTTCGGAGTGTCACTCCTCCATCAGGTGCTATTACCTGATGAAGGAACGGCACTCCGAAAGCTAGTGCTTCCAATTAAACCTGTTGGACTATAAACTGGTGTTGTGTGATTTTTAAATTTGTACACCCCAGTCCAACACCGGCATGTCCACATCATGACATCAGTGGTCACATGTTGGTTGAATCATTTTATTGAGTAAAGTTACAAGTGTAGAAATCAATTTGAAGAAAATACTGTGTGAAAATATTATCAATTAATTTCACACGTTGTTTTAAAATGATATGTGTTGTGAAAAAGCCATTAAAGACTGGCACTTAATTTATCACTGGACAGTTAATCCAGAGATGCAGGTAATGTTGTGGAGAGCCTGGTTCGAATCCCTGCACAGTAAATGGTAGAATTTGAATTAATGAAAAATTTGGAATTAAGAGTCGAATGATGACCACAAATCCATTGTCTATTGTAGAAGAACCCATCTAGATCACTAAATTCCTTTCGGGAAGGAAACTACCATCCTGGCCTATATGTGACTCCAGACCCACAGCAATGTTGTTGACTCTTAACTGCCCTCTGGGCAATTAGGGATGGGCAATAAATGCTGTCCTGGCCAACGAAAAAGGTCAATTGGCCTTTTGTATCTGTACCAGGGAAACAAGCTCGCCAGTTTGATCCTATTTTCCAGTTTTGACAGATAAATAGATAGTGAACATGATAAAACAAACCTTGAGATCATAACTTACCCACACCTTCACTAACAGTGCTGAGAGTTCATTAGTGAACATCGTCACATTAATGAATATAAGAAGCACGATTTGGAGATGCTGGTGTTGGACTGGGGTGTACAATGTTAAAAATCAGACAACACCAGGTTATAGTCCAACAGGTTTAATTGGAAGCTCTAGCTTTTGGAACGTTGCTTCTTCATTAGGTGGGCCACAACCACCTGCTGAGGGAGCGGCGCTCCAAAAGCTAGTGCTTCCAGTTAAACCTGTTGGACTATAACCTGGTGTTGTCTGATTTTTAATTTTATAAAAAGCACAACATTCACTTTAAGAAATCTCAAACCCCTCAAGACCACTAACGTAATTTTGACGTATCCAAAAAGATCTGTGAAGCAGTTATATTTTCCACTCAGCATGTCTAACACGCAACATGGAATCATAGAACAGTACAGCATAAAATGAGGCCATTCTGCCCATAGAATCTGTGCTGTACTATTGCAAAGCAATCCATTTTGTCCCACTCCTCAGTCCCCAATTTAGTCTATTTTAGGAAATGGCTAAGAGAGGCACATTGGCCAAAAACACTGCGATAATGTCCATGCTCTTCATCAACGTAATGGATTGAAATTCTCAATATCTACCTAAAGGGGCTTCAGTTCATTAATTCACCCAGAAGACAGCTCATCTAAATTGCAGCCCTCTCGCAGTTCTGTGCAGGAATGTCAGGTTAATTCTTAAACTCAGAATTCTGGAAGAAGGAGCTTCATACAGAGGCAAGAGAACTACCAAATGAATTGGAACGTTCAGAAGAAAGAGAGAAGAGTGTTTTTATGAAAGTATATTCATTTTTGGTGATGCTGTGTGAGGTATAAATGTAAACAGAGTATTAAAATCTTTGAAGACTGACATTCAGATTATGTCCATCTTTGCCACTCCCGCCACATTCACGACATCATCCAATTCTAACCAATTGGCACCAACTCCAAATGAGGATGTTTATCACCCCTGCTTCGTATACCCCCTCAGGATAAAAAAGCTCTTCTCTCCAGCTGACATCCTCATGAATTTATGAATGAATAAACATAAATTGCTCATAAGTGGATTTTAAATAGATATATTTTTGGAGCTGGGTTCTAGCTAACCGGGAACGATTTGCATCAAGACTGTGTGTATGGAATTAAAATCACCCATTCAACTCAAAGCTGCTATTTATTGTTTGATTCCATCCCTGTTTCAGACATCTACAACTGAAACTCTCATCCCATTCCTTTGCTAATCGCAGATTTGACTATATCCAATTTTCCTTGGCCCAAATCTACCTTCCTTCTATTTAAGTTAACCTAAAACATTGCCATCTGCATCCTATATCACCTGAAATATTGCCATACTCTCTGATGTGTATTGTCTCCCTGTTAAATAGTGCTGGGAGAAAATGAGGACTGCAGATGCTGGAGATTAGAATCGAAAAATGTGGTGCATGAGCGTTCCTGATAAAGAGCTTATGCTCGAAACATCAACTCTCCTGCTCCTCGGATGCTGCCTGACCGGCTGTGCTTTTCCAGCACTGCACTTTTCAACTGTTAAATAGTGCCTCAATATTAAAATTTCTATACAAAAACAGAAGTTGCTGGAAAAGCTCAGCAGGTCTGGTAGCATCTGTGAACAGAAGGCAGCGTTAACATTTCACATACCATGACCCTTCTTCAGAACTCAGCTACTAACTCAACTACATTCTGAGGAAGGGTTACCAGACCCAAAACGTTAACTCTGATTTCTGTCCATGGGTGCTGTCAGACCTGCTGAGCTTTTCCAGCAATTTCTGTTCCTGTTTCTGATTTAAAGCTTTTGCTGTTCTTCTGGTTTTTATTAAAGTTCTTATCTTCATTGCAAATCTGCCGTCTCTTTCATCCTTCTGATGAATACCTGCTTCACCTCACAGAATCCCTACAGTGTGAAAGCAGGCTATTCAGCCCATCGAGTCCACACCGAACCTCCAAAAGTATCCCACTCAGGCCCATCCCCTGTAATCGTGCATTCCCCATGGCTAACCCACCTAGCCTGCACACTATGTACAATTTAGCATGGGCACTCCACCTAACCTGCAGATGTTTGGACTGTGGGAGGAAACCGGAGGACCCAGAGGAAACCCACGCAGACATGGAGTGAATGTGCAAACTTCAAACAGACAGTCGCCCGAGGCGGGCATCGAACCCGGTTCCCGTGCAGCCCCTTTCTATTTCAATTACCTGATTTTAATATTTGCAAAAATGGCTGATATTTTGGTCAAGTGTCTAAACTATGAAATATCCTCCCTAACCCTTCACACCTCTCTATCCATGTTCAAGACACTCCTTAAACATTCTTTCTGACCACACTCTCTACCATTGATTCAAGGGCATTGTCGTGACTGAACAGGCCTAGTCACCATGATCTTTGATGCAAAAGGCTGCATTAAATCTGACCTATTCCACAGAACCTAGAATATTACAGCGCAGTACAGGCCTTCGGCCCTCGATGTGCCAACCTGTGGAACCAATCTGAAGCCCATCTATCCTACTCTATTCTATTTTCATCCATATGTTTATCCAATGACCATTTAAATGCCCTGAATGTTGGCAAGTCCACTTCTGTTGCGGACAGTGCATTCCACGCCCCTACTACTCTCTGAGTAAAGAAACTCTCTCTGACATCTGTCCCATATCTATCACCCCTCAGTTTAAAGCTATGTCCTCCCATGCTAGCCAAGAAAACAATTTTTAGTCTTGAATCATAATGCCTGTTGGTTCATGGCTGTGGATTATCCCATTTCTGTAGATGGCAAGTTGCCAGAGAGGCACAAAAGGAATCCTTGTTAACAGACTGTACAGGAGCTGATCAGTGATGTGCTTTTACATTGATGACAGGTGGTTGGCCCTGGACAATATTTTTTTGATTTTGCTTATTATCTTCTCAGCTTCATCACCCCAGCCTCCCAAATCTTTGTGCATATACTGATGGTGGGTTGCGATTACCATCTGGATGTCTGTATATATGAGAGAACTGACCATGTGCTATCGGTCAAATCTCCACATATGTCATAACAGATTTTTATGCCAGGAGTGATTGGTACATATGTCAGAATGCAAATTTCTCAAGATAGAGAAGCTGCACTAACTGGCTTCTCAATTTGTTCAATTGTTTAAAAATTAAATTGTGGATTTATCCTTCTTAAATATTTCTTTCTTTTAAAAACGTTATTTCTGCCTTCGTTTGTCTCTCCAGCACTTGCTATTTCCCAGGTCTCTCTTGGAAGAATTTCTCTAAGTACAATTCCGCAAGT
This sequence comes from Hemiscyllium ocellatum, assembly GCF_020745735.1. Taxonomy (NCBI): domain Eukaryota; kingdom Metazoa; phylum Chordata; class Chondrichthyes; order Orectolobiformes; family Hemiscylliidae; genus Hemiscyllium; species Hemiscyllium ocellatum. Next base: position 17,304,302 of record NC_083402.1, read on the forward strand.
GTTAATTCTGAGTGAAGGTTTGGGATGAAGCAGTGCCTTTAATGTGCTTGGATGTTAAAATGCACTGAACGTCATTTTGTTCACAGTTAATGTACAATGCTGGTGGTGCTTGAGGAATATATATGTAGCCTAGGCATCTTATTCTTATTGCAAACGACCATGGCATACCAGTAGAGCCTTGTTTTAATGTTTTCATCTGGGAGGCAGCACCTTTTGGCAGTGCAGCATTCTTTCATTGCCTGACTGAAACATCGACCCAGATAAAGATCTATGCTCTCTGGATCTACCTCCACCTCATGGCTTTGCTGGTTCAGGAAGGTTACTCAACGCCCCTGTCTTGAGGATAATTAGGAATGGAGGAGAAAGTGAGGACTGCAGATGCTGGAGATCAGAGCTGAAAATGTGTTGCTGGAAAAGCGCAGCAGGTCAGGCAGCATCCAAGGAGCAGGAGAATCGACGTTTCGGGCATGAGCCCTTCAGGAATGAGGAAAGTGTGTAAGATAAAAGGTAGGGAGGAGGGCTAAGATAAAAGGTAGTCCCTCCTCCCTACCTTTTATCTTAGCCTGCTGGACACACTTTCCTCATTCCTGAAGAAGGGCTCATGCCCGAAACATAGATTCTCCTGCTCCTTGGATGCTGCCTGACTTGCTGCGCTTTTCCAGCAACACATTTCAGCAGCGATAATTAGGAATGGGTAACAAATGCTGGCCCAATGATGCCTGCATGAAACAATAACAAAAAAAAAGTTCCAACGTGATGTTTGAAAGCGCAGCTTTCTGACTTCAAAATTTGTGTATTGTTGTTGAGGTGCAAGCTGATTTTATTCCAAGTGAACAATGTCCAAGTGACAAAAGCAGAAGTTGCTGAAACAGCGCAGCAGGTCTGGCAGTACCCATGATTAAAAATCAAAGTTAACATTTCAGGTCTGATGACCCTACCTTAGAACCAATGGTAGCTAGGAAAATATTGGTTTACATGCAGAAAATAGGGTGGAGGGAAGGCTAAAGAGTAAATGATAGGTAAGGTTGAGCTCAAAGAGAGAGAACAGTTGGACAGACAAAGGAGTCGATAATGATCCAAGTAAGACTGGACAATGAGCAATTGAACAGAAGGTACCAAGGTCAATCCTGCCCTCACCCTGTCAGTACATGAAGGTGTATGGAAGTAAAATCTTGTATTAATGCAGCACCTTTAATGTAATACTGTTTGTAATGCAGTCACAGTAAGGGAATACCAAGCTTGAATAAACAGCAATGGGATAATGGTCATGAGGTATTGTATGTTTTCAGATACCAGCTCACTTTGGATGGTATTGATTGTGGTTGTGTTCAGTGGAATGCCTCGGGTTTTCTGCCACCAACCCTTATCCTTATTAGCCTAAGTTACTGATATCAAGTGATGAAGGCTGCCCGCACATCTTTAGCAGAAGAGTGGTATAATCTTGATAAATATGCTGGTGAAGTGGGAGATGGCACAGGACAGGATGATACTAGGCACACGGACACAAAAGGTAAAAACAATGACTGCAGATGCTGGAAACCAGATTCTGGATTAGAGTGGTGCTGGAAGAGCACAGCAGTTCAGGCAGCATCCATCTTGTTGGATGCTGCCTGAACTGCTGTGCTCTTCCAGCACCACTGATCCAGACGCAGACACACAAGATGATGCACAGCTGGACCACAATATGGAGAGAGACAGCAGAGCACATACAGATTCTGCCTGGGGCCACCAGAATGCCAGCACAATGCGCTCATAATCCAGCTGATTAGTTTAAGACAGGTGGGGGAGAGAATATACATGAATAATATACATTGTCCGTCGATGTGTCTGGGTCCAGCCAACACCTTTGATTGAAATGCTAACACTTTGATACGGACGCAATACAAAGTGCTAATAGCCAGGGCTGCAGTAACCATCCTTCTCAGGAAGAGCGATTAGCACCCATTACTACAGCAATGGACTTCCGTGCAGACATTGAAACTGACAATGCCTGCATTGAAACTAACACCGACCATGCTGAAATTAACAAAGGCTGCACTGGAACTGACAACTATATCAAAACTATCAATGATTCTGCAATGATTACCATAAACAAACCATGTTTCAAAGACAATAACCTTATCACTGAGCTGTTGTATCACAAGATGTATAAAGCATCTTGACATGTGCTCCAGGTCGAGAGAAGAATTGCAGCTGACCACTGTGCTGTTGGTGTCCCTCTCTCTCCCTGGAGCTCCGGCATTTCTTTGTACAATAAACTCTGTCACTGAACCCCAACTCTGACTCTGAGACTACTGATTTTCCCCATAACCCTGGTTTGTGACATGATAGTTAATAGTTATGTTACATGGGATTCCCTTGTGAGACCTCAGGCTATACTTTAAGTGTAAATTTGCATTACTGCTAGCTAAGTTGCCATAGTCCAATTGGATCAAAGGGCTACTGTCCCCATAACTCTTTAACCTATTATTAATTAAATCAATTTTCTGTCTCCTCCTTAAATTTACTCAATATCCCTTTTATTCATCTTTGGGTTAATGAATTCTACAGAAATTGCTGGAGAAACTCAGAGGTCTGACAGCATCTGTGAGAGCATCTACAACCCTTTTAGAGAAATAATTTCTCCTCACCTCTGATTTAAATCAGCTACCTCTTATACTAAAAGTATGACCTCTTGTTCCAATTGCCCCAAATGAGGAAACATCCTTTCTGTGTCTACTATGTCAATCCTCATTAGCAACTTATGTTATGACCTGTTTTAATAGCAGACCCTCCTGTTCTGTGCTTGGAATCTCTACATTGCTGTACATTTTGGAAGTTTACTTGGATCAACTGCAATTAACATCGCAGGGATCTGGTTAAAAACCTTACTGTAGCATCTTTATCTAAAGTGCTTTTTCATTGATGGACTGGTGTGTTTATTCATTTGTAGTCGATAAACAGTAGCTTTGCATCAATATCTTATGCAAGAAGTGAAAGAGACAATTGAAATGTTCCTGTGTTCATTTGAAATTTTAGACTATTTCAATTTTTGTTCAATGGCTTAGTGCTATTCAGTGTGGAGTAATTGTACAGTTCTGATCTTTTGAAGGCTACAAAATGTTTATTTGGCTGGGGGGTTCTGCTGAATTTCTCTCATTTGTTTGTTTATAGGATGTGGATGTCACCAGCAGCCCAGTATTAGAATCATAGAGATGTACAGCACAGAAACAGATACTTCAGTCCAAATCATCCGTGCCAACCAGATATCCTGAATAACTCTCGTCCTATTTTCCAACATATTGTCCATATCCCTTTAAACCTTTCCTATTCATATACCCATCCAGATGCCTTTTAAATGCTGTAATTGTACCAGCCTTCATTACTTCCTCTGGCAGCTCATTTCATACATGTACCACCCTCTGCATGAAAAGGTTACCCCTTCGGTCCCTTTTAAATCTTTTCCTTGTCATCATAAACCTATGCCCCGTAGTTTTGGACTCCCCCACCTCAGGGAAAAGACCATGTCTTTCACAATTTTATAAACCTCAATAAGTTCACCCCTCAGCCCCCGAATCACTAAGGAAACAAAACCCAACCCATTCAGTCTCTCCCTATACTTCAAACCCTGCAACCCCTTTTGCAATCCTTAGTTGCCATTGAACTAGGTGGCATGGAGGCACAGTAGTTAGCACTGCTGCCTCACAGCGCCAGGGACCCGAGTTCAATTCCCGCCTCGGGCAACTGTCTGTGTGGAGTTTGCACATTTTCCCTGTGTCTGCATGGGTTTCCTCCGGGTGCTCTGGTTTCCTCCCACAGTCCAAAAATGTGCAGGTCAGGTGAATTGGCCAGGCTAAATTGCCTGTAGTGTTAGGTGAAGGGGTAAATTTAGGGGAATGGGTCTGGGTGGGCTGCTCTTCGGAGGGTGGGTATGGACTTGTTGGGCGTGTTTTCACTCTGTAAGTAAACTAATCTAATTACCATCTGAGGAAAAAGGTGCTCACTGTCCACCCTAGCTAACCCTCTGATTATCTTATATGTTTCAATTACGTCATCTTGCAACCTTCTTCTCTCTAACGAAAACAGCTTCAGGTCCCTCATAAGTCTTTCCCTCTGTATCAGGCAACATCCTAATAAATCTCCTTTGAACCCTCTCCAAAATTTGCACATCCTTCCTATAACGCAGTGACCAGAACTGTACGCATCCTTATCTGATCTGACCAACATGTGACTCCAGACCCACAGCAATGTGGTTGACCTTACATGGCCTTCTGGGCAATTAGGGATGGGCAACAAATGAAACAACATCCTTCATGAATGAGTAAGTAAAGTTAAAACACATATATCAAAGGAGGAGGCCATTCATCCTCTTCTGTTTCTTCTACCTTTGAGTCAGATCATGGCTGTATTCTAACCCCATCAATATCCTGAAAAAAAACTATCAATCCTCGTTTTACAAATTTCAACCGATCTCCAGCTTTTGAATGGGCAATAATTTCCACTTGCCCTTAGGTTAGGAGATGCTTCCAAACCTCACACGAAATAATTTGATGTAATTTTTAAACATTATTTGCTTGAGATGTGGGAATTGCTGGCTAGATCAACTTTATTGCCTATCCTTAATTGTCCAGAGAACAGTTATCCACATTGTTGTGGGTCTGGAGTCACAGCTAGACCAGCGACTTCCTTCCCTAAAGAGCATTAATGAATCAGATGGGTTTTTATAACAGTAGTTGTGTGGTTGGCATTAGGCTAACTATGTATTGCAGATGTTTTATTGAATTAAGAGTTCACCATTTGCCCTGGTGGGATTTGAATCCAAATAAGTACCTGGAACACGGTGGCATAAGAGATGGTAGAAGCGAATGTATTAGCAAAGTTTAAGAGGCATTTGGACAGATGGATGAATAGGCGGAGAATAGAGGGATAAGGACCATATGCAGGCAGATGGATTCTTTAGAATGGCATCATGATCAGCCTGTTCCTGTGCTGTACTGCTCTATGTTCTACATTACCCAAACATTAGGCTGGGGTTTTGGATTACTAGCTGCAAATGTGTTGCTGGTCAAAGCACAGCAGGCCAGGCAGCATCTCAGGAATAGAGAATTCCACGTTTCGAGCATAAGCCCTTCATCAGGAATAAACGTCGAATTCTCTATTCCTGAGATGCTGCCTGGCCTGCTGTGCTTTGACCAGCAACACATTTGCAGCTGTGATCTCCAGCATCTGCAGACCTCATTTTTTACTTTTGGATTACTAGGCCAGTGACATAATCACAACACAACCACCTCCCAAAGTTTATGATTATATGCTTTCACTTCAGACAATACCAACATTTCTCTCTTTTTACCCCATCAAATTCTTTAATTATCTGAACTACATCAAAATCATTTCCATTTCTTCAATCACCTCTTTGTATGAATGAATGAATGAACTAGCTATATTGTCACATATTCAGTGAGTACAGTGCAAAGTTTATATGTCGCTACTTACAGCGCCAACTTGGGTACAAAGGTATCTGGGTACAGCTTCTTCAGTTACAAGATCTTAGAAAATAAAGCAATAAAATGTCCAGAATAGCAGTCTTCCAAACCACACTGGCACTTAGCCCCCAGTCCACCCGGGCCCTGGCTCCAAACCATGCCAGGCATCAACTTGAGGATCGTGAGGCTGGGGGATCACACCAGACCACCATGCTGGCTGACATAAACCTAGTCCTTGCAACTCCTTATAATTAAACTCTACTCAACCCACTGTTATTCAGATGAATAGGCGCTACACCCATTTCAAGGTCAATGTATTCTTCCTGTGACACAAAGTTCAGAGATGTACAAAATGCTCTCACGCTTTTTTAATAATGTGACAGACCTGCTCTTCATCGGCAGAGCAGTTACAACTCAGCCCTTCTGCTTGAAAAGCCTATTTAAATGCAGTTGCACAAACCTGTCAATAGTGGAGAGGAATTTGAAGATTGATGAGAGCTACTGCGAATTTAAAGTGTGATTATTAAATACATTCATATGGATAATTAATACATCCACATTCATAATTAATATATCCATAATATTTCAGTGCAGAGGCATAGTTCTATATTTAATTAATGTGCGGAAGATATGTTTGAAACGACCCGAAGTAAGTTTAATGAATATTTATGAAACTTTCAAGGAAGAAAGTCTTGTAAGAATTTTTTTTGTAACACCAGAGCTGTGCTGCAATAATGTTGCATTTTTAGTGTTAGTGCAGATTCCCATTAAGTGCTAGCTGCACACAAGAGACTTAAGTTTCTTGTTTCAAGTGAAAACAGGGAGGATGCAGTATGCATGGCATGATGCAGGGTGACGTGCCATGCGTAGCGTAATGTACCAAGGTATGGCATGCACTGGTATGGTGAGGCAGGTGTGGCAGAGGATAGTATAGCTGAAAATGTATTGCTGGAAAAGTGCAGCAGGTCAGGCAGCATCCAAGGAACAGGAGATTCGACGTTTCGGGCATAAGTCCTTCTTCAGGAATGAGGAAAGTGTGTCCAGCAGGTTAAGATAAAAAATAGGGAGGAGGGACTTGGGGGAGGGGCGATGGAGATGCGATAGGTGGAAGGAGGTCAAGGTGAGGGTGATAGGCTGGAGTGGGGTGGGGGCAGAGAGGTCAGGAAGTAGATTGCAGGTTAGGAAGGCGATGCTGAGTTTGAGGGATTTGACTGAGACAAGATGGGGGAAGGGGAAATGAGGAAACTGGAGAAAAGTGAGTTCATCCCTTGTGGTTGGAGGGTTCCTTGGAGGATGAGGCACTCTTCCTCCAGCCGTCGTGTTGTTACGGTCTGGCGATGGAGGAGTCCAAGGACCTGCATGTCCTTGGTGGAGTGGGAGGGGGAATTAAAGGGTTGAGCCACGGGGTGGTTGGGTTGGTTGGTCCGGGTGTCCCAGAGGTGTCTCAGAGGCCACATCGGCAAAACTTGCACCCACACCTCCTCCCTTACTTCTCTCCAAGACCCCAAGGGATCCTTCCATATCCGCTACAAATTCACCTGCACCTCCACACACATCTTCTATTGCATTCGCTGCACCCGATGTGGCCTCCTCTATATTGGGGAGACAGGCCGCCCACATGCAGAACGTTTCAGAGAACACCTGTGTGATCAAACAGTGAAGGGAAGGGCAGGGATTAAATCAAAATAGAGTTGGAGGGGGAAATAATACACTGTGCTCCCTGCGGCGCCCACCTCTCCCTGAACAACTCTAGGGTGTCGGTGGACACTGCATGCTCCTTCTCCAAGGACACCCGGGCTCTAACGTAACCGCGAAAGAGGGGCAAACAGTCGGCCCTAACGACCCCCTCCACGGCCCGCTGCCTGGACCTGTTTATGGCCAGTTTGGCCAGGTCCAGGAGCAGACCCAATCAGCATCACTTTACTCTTTATGGGAGTTCACTGTGGGCAAATTGGCTTCCATGGTTCTTGCTTCACAACAGGGACTGCTCTGAAAATGTGTTGCTGAAAAGAGAGACATGTTGTTGAAGTTTTTTATCAGACACTCATCTGGACGAAACACAACAATGCCAAATTTAAGGTGATCACAGCAATTTATACCAAGCAAGGAGAGGGTGTTTACTCGGTGTCCAATCAGCACCTCTTCCTCCTACAATATCAATTGTGATAGTGATAGTTTGAACGTTAACATTTATCTTGTTGGTCAAGTTCTGTATTACTGAATGGCTGATTTGTTCATTGCCTTTAAAGTGCATAGAAGTGGCCTGAGATTGTGAGAGGCAATAAATAAATGCAGTCTGTCTTTATTACTTGCTGGCAATGATTTCCAACTAGAAATCTTGCTTGCACGTAAGAAAATCCTTAGTTATTGAGTATTTTGTTGTTATGCATTTTCCTTTCACTGTCGGAGTCTGTTCCAACTTGTTCTGCTACCTCAAACCATCAATCATAGATATCTACTGTCTTATTTTAGTTTATTATGTTTGTAAACTTGATCATCTTGCGCAGCCACTAATTGGAAAAGCCTTTACAGAAACTGGATGGACAATTAATATGAACAAAATCTGGATGTCAGTTTAGAGCTGTGTATATCCCGACATGAAAGCAAGAAGAGTCAGGAGCTGGTTCATAACAAACAATTACGGGGTGGAAAATCAATTATTTTCAATCTGGAATTGCAAATATAAGGCAAGGGAGCAGATTAACGCAGGAATCTAAATTCCATCTAACCCATCCTGAACCAATTTTATGTAAAATGAAAGAAATGAAAGGAAAGCAATTTTAAAGTAAATGTGGTATTTTACTTCTGTTCTGCATGGCTAAGTATTCACAAAGCCTAGGAACAATTAATACCAAGAACTTTAGTTCTTATTGCAATATGATACTGCTAAGTACATAATAACCTTAAAAGCAGCAAAATCTCACCAATTATAGTTTGCTGACTGCAATGAAGCACAGAATAGCAGTCCACATGTGTCTAGTTCTGCTTAGCCCTTTAGATGCCTCACACTTGTAGCCCAATAGTATTCACCTCTCTTTTTAGACTGTAGGTCATTTTGACATGATTTACTCTCAGCCTTTAAACCCAGTGGGGGAATGAGACACCACAACATATTTGCTGGCCAACGCTTGCTGTGGGTCTTTAATATTACCTGGTACCTCCATTAAAATCCATCTGTATAAGTCACCTGATTAATGTACTAGGGGCATCTCAGGAATTTGTCACTCGACTAGGAAGTTTAGTGCCATGTACAAGAATTATGTAGCAAACAACAAGCATACAGCATCAGTTTAATGACCTCGGGACATCTCGAAGCACTTCACACTCTAATTTGTTCTCCTGAACTGAAGTCACTGCATTGTGAGGATGAGGCATTTGGACTCAAAATTCCGTACCTCGTTCTGCAGATGTTGACAGACCCACTGAGTTTTTCTAGCACTTTATCCTTTTATTTCAGATTTGCAGCATGCACAGTATTCTGCTTTCATTAATGTCATGTAAAGAATGTGGTAGCAAGATACCCTGCAAGATCTCATGGGCAGCAACAAGACAGTAAAGCACCAATGAGGTTGTATTTAACAGTGATATTGGTCAAGGATCAAACATTCTCACAGATTGGCTTAAAGAATTATGTTGCCACTTTGAGGCATGTTCTATGTCTTTTAACTTGATAGAGGCTATGTGATATTTAGATTAATCTCACCGGCATTCTTTGCATTATATTTGGCCAACAGCCCAACATTTCCTGTTTGTGCATTGCAGCACACACACTCAACACACGAAACGGTAATCTTGGAAAATTGTACTTTCAGAGAAAGTATATGAAGGTCTGTATAGCCTCCTTCAGTTCTCTAACTTTTTAGATTTCTTTGATTCAATAGATTGAGAGTTCAAAGGTGCACTCCCAGTGGTTTTCAATCCCCTCAGCAGAAACTTGTGCTAATAATGTTTAGCCACTATGATAGCATTTTCATTGTCAGTAGTGATGCCTCTAAGAAGAAACTAGACAAGTAAAAGTAAAGGTGCCATAGACCTACTGAACCATAGGGCTGCTCTCTCATTGGAAAGAGATGATGTGTAGTGGCTTAATTTGAGGAGTGCTACGCCTGAGGTAAGGGGAGGGGTTAAGAAGGAGAATCCTCTAGGGTATCCTGAGGTGGTGTGGGAATTGAATCCTTGCTTTTGGAATCATTTGGAATTGCAAACCAGCTGCCCAGCTGACTTTGTTTTATACAATGCATTCACTGGATGAGTATAGCAATGGCTAGACCAGCATTTATTGCCTTTCTGTAATTGCCCAGAGACCAGTCAAGAGTCAACCACTATGTTCTAGGTATGGAGTCACATGTAGGCCAGACCAGGTAAGGATGGCAGTTCCCTTCCCCAAAGGGTATTAGTGAACTAGACGGGTTTTTCCTGAGAATTGGCAATGGTTACATGGTTATCATTAGACTCTTAATTCTAGATTTTTATTGAATTCGGACTTCTCCATCTGCCAAAGTGATATTCAAACCCAGGTCCCCATTACCTGTGTGTCTATGTTAACAGTCCGGCAATAATACTACTAGGCCAATGCCTCCAATAAACTGAGGCAACTGACCCTCCCTTTTTCTATTGCCAAAGGAATAAATGCCAATAGAATTGCATGAAGTAGAGTGGAACTATAAACACTAAATCCTGTGCAGTCAATTTTCCACCTTTGTGTGAGATATTTATCTAATCCTTTGGCAACCTATTCAGGTTGATGTTAAAGGTGCAACAACATAGAACAATCCAGCACAAGACAGGCCCTTCGGCCCACGATGTTGTACCGAACTAGCATTACATGAAGAAGAATAGAATATTCCTGGCACAATGGGTGGCATGGTGGCACAGTGGTTAGCACTGCTGCCTCACAGCACCAGAGACCCGGGTTCAGTTCCTGCCTCGGGCGACTGTCTGTGTGGAGTTTGCACATTCTCCCCGAGTCTGTGTGGGATTTCTCTGGGTGCTTCGTTTTCCTCCTACAGTCCAAAGATGTGCAGGTTAGGTGAATTGGCCATGCTAAATTGCCCGTAGTGTTAGGTGTAGGGGAATGTCCAAATTTGTCCAGATTTGTCCAAATGATTGCCACTTTTCTCCAGTCAAACAATAGTCTCCAGCATGCCAAAAATAATTGCCTGCTTGAAACATTATTGTTGTAAACAAGCACTTACTTTTTTTGTCTCCATTTTTGGAATATTGAGATAGAATTTACTATATTTTAGCTGCTAGCTCAAGTTCCTAGGTTCACCGTAAGAACTAGTCACCAATCCCCTCTAACTTGCCTGAGATGTTATACACATGCAGACAGATGACCCAGATTCCTAAACTGGACTTTATCAGCACATTTCTTTTTTGATAATGGTCACTTGACACATGCATTATTATTTTCTCCACTACTCAAAAGATGTTCATGGGTGGATAATGGAAAGACAGCCAGGAGTGTTTGGGACCATAAGATATTGGAGCATAAGTAGGCCATTCAGCCCATCGAGACTGCTCATAGATCATAGCTGAAGACAACAAAAGGAGCAGATGATCTGATTGAAGGGCAGGCAATCATGGCATTACAGAGGTGGAAAGAGTTGGTCTTTATGAGGACAAGCAGATTGTGTTGGATTTTCAGTTCAAGATCACATGGGATACAGAGGGTGTGAAAAGTCCAGTATGGGCTGGCTGATTGGATGGAATCAGTGATAGGTGATCCCACCTATAGGTGAAGAATCACAACATGTGAGGCAGTAGGGTAGGCTACGCTTCTGCTCCCTATCATAGAGACTGTGGGAGCAGCAGTAACATTGCATGCTGACAATTCAGCTAAATCAGCACAGACTGAGGATCAGTCTAAGACTTTCTGATTCTCATGTCACAAGTGATGTCAATTGCCCCATGAGGAGACTGCATTGAGGCTTTGTGATTAAACATTTGTTCCTTCAATCTACCTGTTAGTTTAATGCTTTTTATTGACAAATCTTGCATGAGTAAGAAGCTGGACATACTTCACACTCAGAGGCAAAGATGAGATTGTAATAACGTCACTAGATGAGTAATCTAGACGTGGCAGACTGGGGACAAGTAAGAGTAGAAGTAGACCATTTGACCCCTCAAAACCACTGTCACTCAATAAGTTAATGACGGAACTATTTGGGGTTCTAATTCTACATTCTCAATTGACCCCTAATAACCTTTGATCTTTGCCTGACTAGAACTTTTGGCCTTTGATCATTCTCTGATGCAAACAACCATGTGTTCAAGTTCCATAATGGCAGCTCTTGGAATTTAATATCAGCAATATATAGCGAGGCTCAGTGACCAAGACAATTGTTACTGATCATTTTAAATTTCCATCTGGTTTGCCACTGTCCTTGAGGAGAATGAATCTACCTTCTTTACCCAGTGTGGCCGACAGTTGGATTCCAGACCCAGATATTAACTGCCCTCTGAAATTGGCATAAAAGGGGAATTGGAGGGAATAACAAATGTTGGTTTTGCCAGCAATGGCCACAGAGAAAAGAAAGGAAACACTGTTGCTGACCGTTGAGTGTCAATCAGGTGTCAACCTTCACAATTGCTTTACACTGCAAAGGGACTTGAGGATTTCCTACTTCAGTGATCTTCTGTGTGATATTAGCTGCAGTCCTGATACCAGTCTTAGGTAGCTTTTGTACTATAACTGCAAATTATACAGTAGCATCTCGACTTGTGAACTTGATCCATTCCAGGACCCAGTTCGTTAACCGAAAAGTTTGCGAACTGAATCAGTTTTCCCATTGTTCGGATATTTCCGGAGTCTTTTCTCGTTTTTGTCTCTTGGAGGTTGGTGATGCCACAAGAAAATGATCCAGAGAAACTTGTTTTTTACTTTGTTGCAGAATTTTCCAAAATGGGACATCACATTGTCATTTAAAATGTTCACTTTTGATCGTACCTTGAATTTTGTACATACGTTGAAGCAAAATTTACTTACAATCCTGTTTGTAAATCGATTTGTTCGTGAAAGGGGTCGTTCGTATGTCGAGGCGCTACTGTTGTATGGCTACTTTGCACAAAGGCTACACTTTGTGTAAATACAGACTACAACTGGGTTATATATTATTTGGAAATGAACATCGAGTTGCGATGTACCGGTCATTAAATCAGAGCAAAACATGCAATCAATTTCAGTAGAGCAAACGATAGATTTATGGAGATCCAGAGGAAAAATGAAAGTATCTTAAAACACATTGGCACTGCTACTTCAAAGCAATATGACTGTGCCAAAGAGTAGAAATGGCTCTTGGCAAAGCTTCAGATACTCCGCTTCCCCGGTCATAGTTTCACTGGAGTCATACATTGAATGTGGCTCCACTCCCAGTTGCACCAATTAAAATCACAGAGAGAAGGAGACATATGTTCAATTCCGGAATAACCTAATCCAAGGTGCCTTGGCTAATATTTATCCTGAAAGCAAAATTACTGCAGCATTACCAGACACAGATAGGATGCTATATTTTCTCTCCTGCAGTAGCAACTCCACGTCAGAAGTATTTCAAAAGTGCTGTAAAAATGCAAATCTTTCTTTCTCTTGCTGTGTATTCCAGAAAATAGCTTTGTCTTTTTTATCCAAACCTTTCTTCATTCGAGCTACTGTCTTTGAAATTCTACTTTTTCTGCTGTTTCCATGTGATTTTGAAAGTAAAAAGCACAGTCACTAGCCTAACGATGAAAAGCAGCCCCACTTTATTACTGGCACTGAAGACAATAAGGTATTTGCTCTGTCTTTTCACGTTAATCTATTATTTCAATGCCTCCTCCTTTGTCATCATTACCGCACATGCAATTTTAACCAGTTCTCTCAATATTTGCAGAAGTGAATTATAAAATGATGCAGCAACGAAAAAGAGCACTCAGTTTATCACCCCTGTGCCATCTTTCCCTGAGTCACCAATTAGTCCTACTCCCCAACTGTTACTCCAGAGTCATGAATTTTTTTTGTTTCTTTTTGAGTTTATATTCAAAGCCACTTGGAAGTTATTTTTGAATCTGCTTTCAGCACCTTTTCAGGATTCCAAGCCACAATTCACTAATTAGAACAATTTCTCACTTCTTTATGGTTCTCTGCTAATTATCTTAAATCTCCTGATTCTTTCATCAATGAAAACAGTTTCTTCAAAATTACTCAATTAAAATCCTCCATCCTCTTTCAAATACCCATTAAACTATTAGTCACCATAACCCTGCCCTCTCATGAGCGAGAAAGATGATTGGTGGTTGGTTTAGCCGGAGCGTCACCACACCTCAGGCAATGTGTAAGGTTGAGAAGGAGACCTCTTCATGGTAACCTCAGCTGGAGTAAGAATTGAATCCATGCTGTTGGTGTCACTATGTACAGCTGCCCAGCCAACTGATCAACTCGGCCCCACTGCACTATTACAGACAAAAATGATTGCAGATTCTGGAATCCAAAGTAGATAAACCAGGAGCTGGAGGAACATAGCAATATCAGGCAGTATCAGGAGGTGAAGAAGTCAACATTTTTGGCGTAGCCCTTCTTCAGGACTGGAGAATTCCTGAAGGAGGGTTAATACCTGAAGAAGGGCTTATGTCCGAAACGTCGAATCTCCTGTTCTTTGGATGCTGCCTGACCTGCTGCACTTTTCCAGCAACACATTTTCAGCTCTGATCTCCAGCATCTGCAGACCTCACTTTCTCCCCTAATACCTGAAGCGCTGACTTTTCTGCCTCCTGATGCTGACTGGCTTGCTGTGTTCTTCCAGCTTCCAGTTTGTCTACCCACTACATGGTTGCTCTGAGGAAAATAGTAGTCTCTGTAGCCTCTGTAGTCTTTCAATATAATTGAAGTCCCTCGTCTTGAGGGCCATGGCAGAATATTTCAGGAATAAAAATTGTTCAGGTGTCAGGAACAATTTTATTATGATGACTCTTATGTTAAAGCTAAAGTGAAAAAGAGATGCTTCCATTATATTATTTTGACAGCACTTTAATTCAAACCTTCTCCAGCTGCTTTAACTGTTTTACCGATAAAAAAGTTCCTCCAAAGTTGTCACTTTTCTGATCACCTTTTAGATTCTGAGGTGGAAACACAAGTAGCCTCCAAATAATGAGTGTGCGAGCTTTAAGAAGATTTGTAGCTCAGGTTGAGGTTCTGGATGTAGGTTTGCTCACTGAGCTGGAAGGTTCCAGTTCAGCAAACAAACCTACATTGATAATGGGTCTTTACCAGGAAATCATGTTTGGCCCCTCTATTAAAGTGTTTAGAAGAAATAACTGTGGGTGAGGTGGAGTTGACAAAGGTTCTGTATTTAGATTTTCAGAAGGCATTTCATAAGATGCCACACCAAAGGTTACTGTGGAGAACAAAAGCCTAATTTGTAGTGAGTAATGTATGGGTATGACTAAATGATTGGCTGGCTGGTGGGGGAAAAAAAAATAGATCGATGAGCTAACTTCAAAGAGCAACTGGTTGGGGTACAGTCACAGTATATTCCTTCAAATGGAGAAACAAACCCAGAGCTCCCTGAACAGCAAAGGAAATAGAAATTAGCATTGGAAAGACAAATTGATTTGATGAGGTGTGCTTTATTTTTGTCACGTACCTAAGGACAGAGGAAGGTTTTGTTTTACGTGCAGTATAGACAGTTCATACCATATGAAGATCATAGGGTGATTGAACAGAGTGAGGCAACAAAGTTACAGCTTCACAGGAGGGGTGGAAAATAAGATAAGTAGACTTAAGAGAACATTGTTAGTAATTTTTAGACTTAGAATTGAGTTTTAAAAGTGTAGAAAGATTGTAAGAATATGATCTGCTGTAGAGAGCTTGCTGAGAGTGGCCTTGTGTTGGCGCCATCTTGGATTCATGACAAGTGTAAGGTCGAAAATGCAATCGAGAACCAAAACAAATACTAAAGGGGTAGAGGAGAGATGAAAAAAACAAAGAGGGATTATGAGAAAAGACTAACAATTAACATAAAAGGGAATCCCACAATATTCTATGGGCAAATACATAATAAGAGTGATTAAAGGAGGAGTGGGACAAATAAATGGGAGACTGATAAAGGGGATTTTCACTTGGAGGCAGAGGAGTTAAGTTAATATTTTGTATCTGTCCAGGCCATGGTGACAGAGAAGAAAACTCTATTGCTGGAAGCATTCAAAAATTAATGAAGAGGAAGTCTTGGATAGACTTTGGCACTTCATCTTGACAAGGCACTGGGACTGGGAGTGATGCATCCAAGAATTTTGAAAGAACTGAAGGTAGAAATTGATTGGTGGGAAGGCATTGGCCATAATCCTTTCGTCTTCCCTGGGAGGGGGAGATATCAGAAGGATTCAATCATTATGGTCTTATTCAAGAAAGGTTGTAAGAATAATCCCAGCAATTATAAATCAGATATGTAATTTCAGTAGTGGGGAAGCTTGTTGAAATATTTATTTATAGATAGAAATAATAATATCATGGAAAAAGATGGGCTAATTAAGAAAAGTTAGCATGGATTTCAAAATGGGAAATCATGTTTAATTAACTGGCTGGAACGTTTTGAAGAGGTAATAGAAAAGGCTTAGGGTAATGCTGTGATGTGGTACATATTGATTTCCAGAAGACGATTAATACAGTGCCAAAAACAGATTTGTAAGGAAAGTAATAGGTTGTGTTATAAAAGGGACAGTAGCAGTGTTGATACTAAATTGACTCAGAGATAGGAAACCAAGAGAAATGGTTAATCGATATTTTTCGGGCTGGAGAAAGGTTTATAGTGGAATTCCCAGGGTCAGTGTAGGGACTTCTGTTACAGTGAAAAGTATTGTTTTGTGTGCTATCCAGGCAAATCATGTAGTGTTACAGCTAAAAGGAAAGTGCAGAGAAAGGTTAACTTTAATATCTGAGAAGTCTATTCAAAGATCTGATAATGACGGGGAAAAAGCAGGAAAAGCTGTTACATGGTTTCAAACTTTTGTACCTTCTGCCCGACAGAAGAAGGTGCAAGAGAGTGTAACCAGGCTGGGAGGGGTCTTTGATTATCTTGCTTGGCTGCATGATATATATTAATGATTTACATCCTGGTGTGCAAGGGAACAATTTCAAAGTTTGCAGGTGACATGACACTTGGAAGAATTGTAAACTCTGAGGAAGACATTGTAGAATTCCAAAAAGACATTGACAATTGGTAAGGTGGGCAGATAGGTGGCTGCTGAAGCTTAATGCAGAGAATGGAGAGGTGATGCACTTTGGGAGGAAGGACATTGAAAAACATACTAAAATAAGTGGTACAATTCCAAAGAAGATGCAGGAGCAAATGGGTCAGTGTGTATATGTGCACAGATGATTGATATGGCAGGACAGGTGGAGAGAGCAGTGAATAAAGCATACAGCATCCTCAGCTTTATTAATAGGGGTGGAGAGTACAAGAGAAAGGAGGAGATGCTGAACTAGTGTAAGATTCTGGTTATATCTCAGCTAGAGTATTGTGTATGGTTGCTGGTACCATGCTATAGTAAAGATGTTGTGAAACTTGAAAGGGTTCAGAAAAGATTTACAAGGATGTTGCCAAGTTGGATGATCTGAGCTACAGGGGGAGGCTGAACAGGCTGGGACTGTTTTCCCTGGAGCGTTGGAGGCTGAGGGGTGACGTTATAGAGGTTTACAAAATTATGAGGGCATAGATAGGATAAATAGACAAAGTCTTTTCCCTGAGATCGGAGAGTCTAGAAGTAGAGGGCATAGGTTTAGGGTGAGAGGGGAAAGATATAAAAGAGACCTAAGGGGCAACCTTTTCACTCAGAGGGTGGTACATGTATGGAATGAGCTGCCAGAGGATGTGGTGGAGGCTGGTACAATTGCAACACTTAAGAGGCATTTGGATGGGTATATGAATAGGAAGGGTTTGGAGGGATATGGGCCGGGTGCTGGCAGGTGGGACTAGATTGAGTTGGGATATCTGGTCAGCGTGGACAGGTGGGACCGAAGGGTCTGTTTCCATGCTGTACATCTCTATGACTCTATGTGAATGCGTTGGAGAGAGTACAGAAGCAATGTAGAAGAATGGTTTCAACACTTCAGTCATGAGGGTAGATTGAAAAAGTTCTGTTCTCCTTGGAGAGAAGAGGCTGAGAAGAGTACTGAAGAAGGGTCACTTGAAATGTTAACTCTGCTTTCTGTCTACAGATGCTCCAGACCTGCTGAGTTTTTCCAGCAATTTCTGTTTTTGTTTAAGATTGAGATGAGATTTGATAGAAGTTTTCAAAATCATGATGGGCTGAAAAGAGTAGATAGGGAGAACCTGTTCCCGCTCATAAAAGCAACAAGAATAAAAGGCAGAGATTTAAAATGATGTGCAAAAGAAGTAAGAACAATATGAAACAAAACTTTTCCACTCAGCAAATCGTTTCGATGGAATGCACATTCTGAAATGTCATGGAGGCATGTCCAGTTAAGAAATTCAAGAACATTGGATGATTATTTGGATATAAATAGAGTGCAAGAGTATATGGAAAAGTAAGAAAATGACACTAGCTAATGATGCTTGTTTGAACACTGGTGCCAGCACAATGGGCCAAATAGCATCTTTTTGCATTGCTGTTCTGTGATTCACCTAAGAGAAAACAGAAGGTGGTAATTACTGGGTCATCTTCAGATTGACAAGTGGTATGCTACAGGGATCAGTGCTGGAGCCTCAACAATTTATGTAAATGACTTAGGTGAAGAAACCTAATGTACGCTTCTAAATTTGCTAATGACATAACGATAAGAAAGTAAATTGTGAGGAGGATATTAAGTGACTACAAAGGAATATAGTTAGTAAAGTGAGTGGGCAAAGATCTGGCAAATTCAGAAACAACAATCTCCTGTTTAACAGTGTGAGGGTGGGTGTGCTTATGATTCCTGAAATGAGTGTATCATGCCCATGATAACTTTCAATTTTCAATTGTGCATCAATGAGCTTTAGGTCTTTGCTGACTTTGTCATGTTTTATAACAAATGAACAATGTTGTTGCATTAAATAAAATCTGGTTAATGAGCTTTTTAAACGGAATATATAGAGATCCAGTATATAATTGTCCATATTGGTAACTGGGTAAAATTTAAATTTATGGTGTGACTAGTAGAGCAGTGGGACCATAGAGAATATTGAACACACTAACACTGGCACTATATCGGTTTTTATATTAAACAGACTAACACTGGGAATGAATTAGTTTTGATATTGAACAGACTAACACTGGGACTGTGTCAGTTTTGATATTGAACGGATTAACACTGGGACTATATCAGTATCAATATTGGACAGACCAACACTGGGACTGTAATGTTGTTAATATTGATCAGACTGACATTTGATCTGTACCAGAGTCGATAGTGAACAGACTAACACTGGGCCTATAACAGCATTAGTCACACAGCATACACCCAGGATAGATACAATTAAAGAAGGTTGTGCACTTCTGCAATTATTAAAACCAAGCAGAACAGTTCGTAGTCCATTTATTTTTAAGAGTCTGGTGAAAGAATAAACTTTTCCTAGTCCTAAAAATATACTTCAGGTAGGCTTAGATAGCTGGGAATGTCCAAATTAATTGTGTGTTTCCTTTGAGGTTTTCAAAAAAGTTTATTCACAGGATGTGAACTACACTAGCTGAGTCAGCATTTATAGCCAATTCCACATTTCACATGAGAAGATGGTGGTGAGCTGTCATTTGGAACTGTTACAGTCTATTTCATATAGGTCCATTCATTATGCTATTAGGCTGGGAGCTCTAGCGGTTGATCCACCATGTTGAAGAAATGGCAATATATTTCCTCGTCGAGAGTGAGGTGCTGGAAAAGAACATCTGGTCAGACACAAGCCCTTCATCAGGAATGAGGCTTGTGGGTCAAGGGGGCTGTGAGATAAATGGGAGAGGGGTGGGGGAAATGTGGCTGAGAGTGCAATCAGTAGATAGAGGTGGCGGTAATGGCGATAAGTCGGAGAAGAAGGTGGAGCAGATAGGTGGGAAGGAAGAAGGACAGATCGGACAAGTCAAAAGGGTGGTACCGAGTTAGAAGGTTGGACCTGGTATAAAGTGCGGGGGGAGGGGCAATGAGGAAACTGGTGAAATCCACATTGATCCCTTGTGGTTGGAGGGTCCCAAAGCAGAAGATGAGGGGTTATTCCTCCAGGCGCTGGCAGGTTAGGGTTTGACGATGGAGGGGGCCCAGGCAGACTGCAAGAGGAGGGGGAGTTGAAGTGTTCAGCCATGGGGCAGTGGGGTTGATTGTTGCGGGTATCTTTGAGGTGTTCCCTGAAGTGCTCTGCAAGTAGGCATCCTGTTTCCCCAATGCACAGTTGACCACATCGGGAGCAATGAATACAGTAAATGACATGTGTGGAAGTGCAGGTAAAACTCGGGTGGATGTGGGAGGCTTTCTTCTAATATATTTCCAAGTAAGAATGGTGAGTGGCTTGGAGGGGAACTTGTAAATGGTAGTGTTCCCTGGTATTAGATCTCATTTTCCTTCAAAATGGTAGCGTGATTCATTTATATAGGCTAGAGGGATTGAGTGGTCTCCACTGGCTCTAATTTGTATCCAATGCGAGGGAGGGGTGGCGGGAATGAAGGAGGTGAGGGTGAGGGGAGAAGGTGTGGGGGAGGGTGTGGGGCAGGAGGAGAGGGGTGGGATGGGAGGTGTGAGGGTGTTGTCTGCCTCTGGACACTGAGGTTGGGGGGGGGGCTGCTGTTCTAATGTTGGTTCCTTTGTCTCAAAATTATATATATGGGGCGGCACGATGTCTCAGTGGTTAGCACTGCTGCCTTGCAGCACCAGGGTCCCAGGTTCCATTCCAGCTTTGGGTGACTGTCTGTGTGGAGTTTGTGCATCCTCCCTGTCTCTGCGTGGGTTTCCTCAGGGTGCTCTGGTTTCCTCCCACAGTCCAAAGATGTGCAGGTCAGGTGAATGGGCCATGTTAAATTGCCCATAGTGTTCGGTGCATTAGTCAAAGGGAAATGGGTATGGGAGGGTTACTCTTCGGAGGGTCGGTGTGGACTTGTTGGGCTGTAGAGGGCCTGTTTCCACGCTGTGGGGAATCTTATAATCTAAAAAAATCTAATATTTTAGTGTCATTTATTTTTGATTTTGAATTTTAAACTAGTGACTTATGAAAGTTATCTGTGTCTAAATTGATTTATTGACTGACTTTGTAGGTATTTCTTCAGCAATGGTGATTTAAAAGTTCTAGTCTAGAAATGTTTGGTTAAAACATGAAGGATTATACAAAGCTGAGAAAGTTTAAACTCAGTTGTATGATGAATCAAGGAATAAGCTATCAACCTCTCAAAACAGGAAATAGAAGCTACAATTGTCCAAACTCTATGTGGGATAGAGAAGGGAGTTATCCCTGCTGTTTGAGTACAAATGGGATACTTTGGGTTTGAT
Organism: Hemiscyllium ocellatum; assembly: GCF_020745735.1. Taxonomy (NCBI): domain Eukaryota; kingdom Metazoa; phylum Chordata; class Chondrichthyes; order Orectolobiformes; family Hemiscylliidae; genus Hemiscyllium; species Hemiscyllium ocellatum. The sequence goes on from NC_083402.1 coordinate 17,325,197, forward strand.
AGAATTGTATTTTACCATGTTTTTTAAAATTCTAAACTTGTGTTGATAGTGTGTTTTATTCTATTTTATCTTCATTTCTTTTGCATATTAAGCTTCTGTTTTATTGTGAAAATCAAATCTGCAGCATTCAGTGCTTATATTTCAGTGAAAGACTATCTCATTAAAACCAGTAAAAAGCAATTTCAGGCCTGACTTGACCAGTAGTATTAATCTCTGGGATTATAATATAATGGGATTTGAAGATGCTGTCCAAGGAGCCTTGGTGAATTTCTGCAGTGCACCTTATCGATGTACACACTGCTGTTGCTGAGTATCGGTGAGTGACTAAGTACCACTGCTGTGTCTTGAATGGTGTCAAGCTTCTTGAGTGTTATTGGAGCTACAGTCATCTCATTGATAGCAAGGAAGGTTATCAAAAATTACCGAAGGATCTTGATCGGTTTGAGAAGTGGGCTGAGGATTGGCAAATGCAATTCAATTACAGCTAAATGTGAGGTGTTACACTTTGGAAAGTCAAACCAAGGTAGGTCTATACAATTAATGGTAAAGTCTGAGAAGTGTTGTGGAACAGAGGGATTTAGGAGTAAAGTACACAGTTCGGAGAAAGTGGTGTCACAGGTAGACAGGGTGGTGAAAAAGGCATTTAGCATGCTGGCCTTTATCAGTTGAGATATTGAGTATAAGAGTTGGGACATTATGTTACAGTTGTGTAAGTCATTGGCGAGGCCGCATTTGTGTACAGTATTGTGTACAGTTTTGGTCACCTTGTTATAGGAATGACATAGTTAAACTGGAAAGAGGGCAACAAAGATTTGTGAGGATGTTTCCAGGACTAGTAGGTCTGAGTTATAGGGAGAGGTTGGCCAGGTAGGACTTTATTCCTTTTAATATAGAAGATTGAGGGGTGACCTTGTTCATGCGGATATAATGATGATGGGCATAGATAGACAGGATGAATGCATGTAGTATTTTTTTCCCCAGGAATGGGAATTGAAAATTAGAGGGCATAGGTTTAGGGTGAGAGGGGAAAGATTTAAGAAGCACCGAGGGACAACTTTTTCACGCAAAGAGTAGTGCGTATTTGCAATGGGCTGCCAGAGGAAGTGGTTGAGGCAGGTACAACAGCAACATGTAAAAACATTTGGATAGGGACATGGATGGGAAGGGTTTAGAGGGACATGGATCAATTGCTGGCAATTGGAACGAGCTGAGTGGGCACCATAGTCAGCATGGACTAGTTAGGGCCAAAGGGCCTGTTTCCATGCTGTATTACTCTTATGACAAGCACGGAGAATTCCATCACATTCCTAATTTGTATCTTGTAGATGATGAAGAATCATTATGGAGTCAGGAGCTGAATTACTCACTGCAGTGTTCACAGTCTGTTACTTTCTGTTATAGTTATAGTATTCAAAAGGATATTGTAGTTGCATTTTGGGTCGATGGTAATGGCCAGGATGTTGATAATGGGTGATTCAGAGATAGTAATGTCAAGGAATAATGGAAAAAATTTCTTTTGTGCGAAGCGATAATTGCCTGGCATTTATGGGGCATGACTTTTGCTTGTAAAGATTACTCAGCAGGCCATATAGACTAGGAGGTGGCTGTTGCAACTGGAGGTCCAATTTCTATGCAGGTGATCTCAGAGCTCTTTAAAAACAGGCTGGAGGTTTTTCAAAAAAAGACTTGTCAGTCTCATAGTGCATGCAAAGCAAAATGACAGTCTTTCCCTGCAGTTGATGAGTATTGTTGATATTGATCAACAGATTTCCCAAGTCTTTTCAAAGTCTAGTTAAAATAACTTTAGTCTCGCAAATAGCTTGAATTATATGATTACTGGACATTGATAGACAACAGAGTCAAATGATGGTCTTTTGTTCGTAAGAAATAGGTGTAATTCTATGGTCTCTTGCCATTGATATGCAGTGGATGATAAATGGTGTTCCTTAACTCCTCACTTTTAGAATATATTTCTCAATAACTTTTCTCTGTGATATGTTTAGTCTGCAGTTAGAATCCAAAAGTCTATTGTCTCTGTGTTTTGGAGTAGATTTTGACAATCTGTTTTAGGTATGTCCATTCAATGGGGAGACCAACAGTTCCAGTTGTATAACTGGTCTACAGTTTTCTAGAAAGGTTGTTTATTTCTTGTCATTTGTATAAAAGATTTGGATGTGAATATAGAAGGAAGCTTGCAGATGACACCAAAATTATGGTGCAGAGGATGGTAAAGAAGGTTGTTTCAGACTATAATGGGACCTTGATGAGATGGGCTAATGGGCTGAGGGGTGGCAGATGGAGTTTAATTTAGATAAATGTGAGGGGGTGCATTTTGGAAAGGCAAATCAGGGCAGAACTTATACACTTAATGGTAGGATCCTGGGGAGCATTGCTGAGCTAAGCAACTTTGGAGTCCAGGTTCTCAGTTCCTTGAAGGTGGAATGATAAATAGGCAGGGTAATGAAGAAGGCATTTGGTACACATGTCTTTATTTGTCAGTGCATTGTGTATAGGAGCCGGGAGTTCATGTTGCGGCAGTATAGGCTATTAATTAGGCCACTTTTGGAACACAATGCTCACTTCTGGTCTCCCTGCTGTCGGAATGATGTTGTTAAATTTGAAATGATGCAGAAAAAAATTACAAAGGTGCTTCTGAGATTGGAGAGTTTGAGCTATAACGAGAGGCTGAATAGGCTGGGGCTACTATCCCTGGAGCATGAGAGGTTCAGAGGTGACCTTATAGAGATTTATAAAATCATGAGGGGCACGAATGGGATCAATTGTCAAAGTCTTTTCCCTGGGTAGGGGAGTCCAAACTAGAGGGCATGGGTTTAAGGTGAGAGGGGAAATATCTAAAAGGGACCTGAGGAGTAACTTTTTCTCACAGAGGGTGGTGCGTGTTTGGAATGAGCTGCCAGAGGAAGTGGTGGAGGCTGGTACTATTACAACATTTAAAAGGCATCTCAATGGGCATATGAATTGGAAAGGTTTAGAGGGATATGGACCAAATACTGGCAAATGGGACTAGGTTAAGTTAGGATACCTGGTCAGAATGGACAAGTTGGACCGAAGAGTCTGGTTCCATGCTGTATGTCTGTATGACTCTCAGTTGCAAAGTCACCTCACATCTTGGTAGCCATCTTAATAGTCCACCAATGTTCATTTTGAAGAAGTTCAGCTTTTCAAATTTTATAATATCTTTGTATCTGTATTGGCATGACCAGAGCAAGATCACGTGGAGATAGCTCTCCAGGTATATTTTTCTAGGTAAACTGAGGTTTTTGAATACCAGACCTGTCCTTTATACAAATTCTGACTTTTTTATTATTATGGTTAATGAACCAAGAGGTCCTTATTGGGTGTTTTGTCAATTGAACACACTAGCCTAAAGTGTAAAATGTATTTACAAATCATTGGCATCTATATTTCTGAAAAAGTTGATGAGGCAGGGAGTGCCTAATGAAAGACAAACACCTCACTGGTAAACAGACAAACTTGGCAGTTGTTTCCAAAGGTTTGAAAAGTGTGGCACTAGAAAAGAGCAGCTGGTGAGGCAGCATCCGAGAAGCAGGAGGGTTGACGTTTCAAGCATAAGCCCGTCATCGCTTCACCTGCTCCTCGGATGCTGTCTGAACTGCTGTGCTTTTCCAGCGCCACACTTTTCAACTCTGACTCCCCAGCACCTGCAGTCCTCACTCTCTCCTAGTTGTTTCAAAAGGCACAGGAGAAACGATCCCCTAAACTAAAGTAGTCAGAAAATGGATATCCTTATTACTACCATAGAGTTATAAGAACACATGCACAATGTTCTGCACAAAAGAAGACCAATTTTGTTCCATCATCTTTGAAGCCTTGTCACCTTAGTGTTCACCTGGTAAGTTGCAGTCGATAATTGTCGAAACCAATTTTCAGAGTGTTAATGGCTTTCTGCAACCCATTACGACATAAAATTGTACAAAAGTGGATAACAGGCAAGTAGAGATGGTGTCTTAGTTGTTAAGTTTAGTAAGTGAATGCTTAAAAGACTTTGATTGACTTAGAAAAGTTCAGATCATGGGTGAGGTAATGTACTAAGATAGAATCTTGTGTAAAACTGGTCCTGAAATTTGGCCACCTATGAAAGAAACAGTCTGATTTTTATTTTCTTTAGCTTCCATCAGGGACGGCCTTTTTATTTATTCATGGAATGTAGACATTGCAGGCATGACCAGCATTTATTAGCAAATCCTAATTGCCCTTGAAGAAATAACAGTAAACTTCCTTCTTAATCACAACAAATAACATGCTAAACCATTTAAGGGTGTACAAGTTAAAAACCAGACTATGTAATAACAGCAAATTTCCTTTCTGAAGAATAAATTATTGAAGTAGATGGGCTCTTTGAAACAATTTGGGAATTCTGCAGTCACCATTATTGATCTGAGTATTAAATAATTTGAATTCCCCAACTCCCATGGTGGAATGTGAACTCCTTTCGTCCAGCCCTCTAGTTTATTGGCACAGTAAGATATGCATTTCATTACCATATATGTTGACCACAGCAATACCTTTATATCTTGGGCAGCAGGCTGAAACAACTAAAAGATTTTTGGCAGCCAATGCAGCAGGCTTGAAGTATGACATTGGACTTGGGTGGAATTCAGAACAGATAACACTGATCATGTACCAACATGTATTGTTACCAGCAGGTTCTGAGAGGTGTAGTCATTTGGGGATTGGACAACTTTCGAGCACACATTACAAACATTTTTCCCCCTTTATTCATTCAAAGGATGTAGGCATTACTGGCTAGGCCAGTGTTTACTGCCCATCCCTAAACATCTGAAAAAAAGTTAGGAGTCACCCACATTGCTGTAGGTCTGGTGTCACATATAGGCCAGACCAGGCAAAGTCAGCATGTTTCATTCTCATTAATGAATCAAATGTGAGTCCACCACCACGCTCCAACAATCATTTCACAATCATTATTAGACTCCTAATTTTATCTGCCATTGTAGGATTTGAACCTAGGCGACTGAACTAATAGTCTAGCAATAATGCCACTGGGCCATCACCTCCCTACCTATTAACTGCATTCACCAGATTTGCATGTATGGTAAAATTGCATTCAATCCCAGTCCCTTGAATTTTGACGTCATTCAATTTCACTGTTGCTATGGCCTATCTATTAGCATAGGCTGTACTTGCTGACCAGGATTATGTGCACTAATGGTACTTTCTGTCATAAATATAGTTCAATAAAGAGTGTCACAAAAAAAATGAAAATGTATACTTGGTGATAGGAATAAAGTGTTCAACAAAATAGAACTTTTATTTATATCTTTGAAAGTTGGCTGAGCAATGTTCATGTGTATGTCTGCACATGAACATTTGGAAATAATCAGTGATGAGTATGTGCAATTGGAAATCATCATCAATGGTTGGTGTCATCAAGCACATCAATTAGCATGTAACTATTAGTCCCATGTACCACAACAAATCCTTAATTCAATTCCATTAAAGCCAACCAACTGACTAAGGGATGGGCAGATTACAGACACCCTCAGTGAAAACAATTACTTTGCATCCATGTCCATGTACTGTCTTCAATTCTGGTCACCTTGCTATAAGAAATTTGTTGTTAAACTTGAAAAGGTTCAAAAATGATTTACAAGGATGTCGCCGGGTTTGGAGGTTTGAAGTACAGGAAAGGCTAAATAAGCTGGGTCTGTTTTCCCTGGAGCATCGGAAGCTGAGGGGTGACCTCATTGAGTTTTATAAAATCATGAAGGGCATGGATAGGGTGAATAGTCAAGGTCTTTTCCCTAGAGTAGGGGAGTCCAAAACTAGAGGGCATAGGTTTAAGGTGAGGAAGGAAAGATTTAAAAGAGACTTAAGGGCAACATTTTCACATAGTGTGGCACATGTAGAAGATTAACTGCCAGAGAAAGTGGTGGAGGCTGGTACAATTACAACATTTAAAAGGCATCTGGATGGGTATATGAATATGAAGGTGTTTAGAGGGATATGGGCCAAGTGTTGGCAAATGGGACTGGATTAATTTAAGATATCTGCTCAGCATGGATTAATTGGGCCAAAGGCTCTGTTGTGTGCTGTCCATCTCAATGACTCTATATCTAATTTCACCCCATTTGATTTATAAATAAGGGAAGAGGTTAGGGTGTTCCTTCTGAAAGCTGTACACTTAATGAGAAACAACAGTGTACTCACTGAAATGAAAACTGAAAGTGCTGGTAAAACTCAGCAGGTCGATAAATGTCTGGCCGAACTACCTCCGTCACTTCTGAAGAAGAGTACAATTGGATTCATGACATTAATTCTGTTTCACTCTCCATGGATGTTGTCCCACCACTGAGATTATTCAGTACGTTTGATTCTTCTTTCAGATCTCCAGCATCCGCGGTGTTCTGCTTTTATTTTCATGTAATCGCTTAAATTCCTTCGAGTTGTTTCCATTGTTTCTGACCTCCTGATCCTCTCAGTTAGATAGAGTTGCCCTCTTAGTTGTAACAGTTAAGTAAACAAGTTTGGGTAAAGTATCCTGCTTGGCAACACTCAAAAGTGTAGCTGAATATTGTCTCGAACAATTAATCTCGCTCGATTGTATCTGCATCATTCTGCCTACTTATGGCCTCAGCTCACAATGCTAATGCATTTGGTACCAGAGACAATAATTGAGCATGACACCAGTTCAGTATTTGTGCGCACCCCATTCAATTTACTTTATTGTAAGTTGATTACTTCTCATTTCATTCAGCAAATTGTATTCCCTGCAATTATTCGAGTGCTACTTTTGATATGATCTTTTCCCCTAATTAAAATCCTTGTTACTGCCGCTCTGAAAGCTAATGTAGATCATTATTCTTTGTGTATTGCAGTAACCCCTTGAGGGAAACATATTAAATCAGAAAAAAAAATTGAAAACTCAGCATTTGAGCAAGAGATGAGCAGTGAGGTACATGTTCTGAGCTCATGCCAAAATTAGGTCAGGAAAAGTACACAAGAATATAAACCACTAGATGCTGCATTTTTGAGTATCAACTGCCTCACAGATGATCAAAAGAAATAGGAGCAAGAGTAGGCCATTCAGCCCCTCATGGGGAGATGGTGGGATAGCAATCAAGACTCTTGGCTGGTAATGTAGTATCTGAATTCTCTGGGGATATCAGTTCAACGCTCACTAAGACAGCCAGTAGAATTTAAACTGAATTAATAATTATGCAACTGAAAGCATTGGTGCCTACAGAACTATTGTCAGTTGTTACAAAAATCCATCTGGTTCACAAGTGTTCTTCAGGGATGAAAATCTGCCATTCTTACCTGATCTGACCTATATGTGACTCCAAACCGGTATCAATGTGGTTGACTCTTAACTCCTCTGAGCCAATCAGTCCAAGGGCAATGAAAGATGGACAACAAATTCTGGCTCTGCCAGTAACATCCACATTCCATGAAAGGACAAGGGCAAAAAACGTTACACATTTTAATTTATTAATTCTTGTCAGAGCAGCATTTATTGCCCAGATAGCAATTTTGAGTCTGACATCTGGAAACACACGTAGGCCAGCCTGGATAAAAATGGTAGATTTCCTTCCCTAAAGCACGTTAATAAACAAGATGGTTGACACATGGTGCTGTGGGGCCAGATTTAATTTCACATTGTTATTCAATTCAACTTACATCATCTGCCATGGCAGGATTTAAACCAAAGTACCCTGAAGATTAGCCTGGAGGCTCTGGATTGCTATCCCAAAGACATCATCACTCTCCTGCCACCTTCCCAATATTCACTAATATCATCTGTGATCTGATAGAGTCATACAGCATGGAAACATTAATTAATCTAACTCATCCATGCCAATCAAGTTCCCCAAACTAAACTAGTGACATTTGTCTGCTTTTGGCCCATATCCCTCTAAACCTTTCCTATTTTATAAATCCATTTTCCTACCCCAGGCTCCTTTTTGGATCAAAAATTTAAAAGAAGGGAAATACTTGAAGATGTCCCAGAATGTGCCCAATGGGCTTTTAATATTACAGTGATTGTTATTGAACCTAACTCCTTAGTCCACATTTATCCATTGAATTTAAATTCCCTTGATGCCAAGGTCAAACTCATCTCTCAGGACAATTAATTTACCTCATCCAGCGACTAACCACTATGCTGCTATGAAATACCTGATCCGACATTCAAGAACACGCTTTTGATCAGAAGCTACAACGGTGTTCAGAGAATTTATTACACTCAATGGAGTACAAAACCAACTGGCCCGGAGAGTCATTGCCCTTGATTGACTTTATTAAGCAGTGGTTGTGAAACGCCATCATCGTAAATCCTCAACCTATATCTTGGCTCTCACCAATGATGTGTTTTTCTATCTACATTGACTCCAGTCCAACAACACCACAATTTCCAAATGTTCATACTTGTTTTCAATTCCCTCCATGTCTTCAACCTTACCTCTCTCTGTATTGTTACACAACCCTCTGAAATCTGTAAAATTTCCAATTCCGGCCTCTGACGCATTCTTCATTCTCATTGCTCTGCCATTGGCAGCTGTGCCTTGGCTCTTAAGTCTGACATCTTCTCCCAAAACTTCTCCATCACTCTATTTTCTGCTTCTTTAAAATTAATGTATGGTCTTGTACAACAATAACAGAAATTGCTGGACAAACTTCAGACCTGGCATGAGTGGAGTGAAAGCAGAGTCAAAGTTTTGAGTCACTGAGTCAGAGAGTTACAGAGGCATACAGCACGGAAACAGACCCTTTGGTCCAACCAGTAGATGCTGACCATAATTCCAAACTGAACTAGTCCCACCTGCCTGCGTTTGGCCCAAATCCCTCCAAAACTTTCCTATTCATGTACTTACCTGAATATCTTTTATAAATTGTAACTGTACCACTTCCTCTGGCAGCTCATCCACATGCACCACCCTCTGTGTAAAAAAAGTTCCCCTGCGTGTCTTTTTTAAATCTTTCTCCTCTCACCTTCGAAATATGTCCCCAAGTCTTAACCCCCTGCTCCCCATCCAGATAAGATATAACTCATCTTATCTTGACATCTCATGATTTTGTAAACCTCTCTAAAGTCATTCCTCAACCAGGGGCTGCATTTTAAAATTTATTTTGGTATGTCCTGGTTGTAATCTGCTGTGTCATGGAGTCTAACATGGTTTGATGATGCGTATCTGGGTTTGCTTTTGTTCTCCATTATCATTCATGTTTCAGTAACAATCTTCTACCTCTCTGTAATGCATAGCTTTCTTTTACATTTGCTGCTCTGGTCTTTGCCAAATGTTGCACCTCCAACTCCCTCTTCTGTCTGATACACGGCAATCCCACCCCCAGGTCGTTGGCATGTTTACCTACACTAGAGATGCCAGTAAAACGCTTTTGATCAGGAGCTACAACGGTGTTCAGAGAATTTATTGCACTCAATGGAGTACAAAACCAACTGGCCCGGAGAGTCATTGCCCTTAATTGACTTTATTAAGCAGCGGTTGTGAAAATAATGATGGAGCATTAGCACTAATAAATCATTTCTTTTGCAGGGTGGAAAACTTAAATAGCACTAAAAGCAACAGCTGCTTTTTTTTCTCACTTATGCTTTCTTTTAATGCGAGTGTCCACTGTCCCCAGCAGTTGTAAATATTTCTAACGGTACACATTTACTGCCCTAGATATGGACTTGATCTGTTCCCTAGACCTTACCTAATTATCAGTGAAAAGATTTTGTCACTTCCTACCAGTTGAATTTTTTAATTAATTCATTCAGAGGACTTCGGTTTTGCTGGCTAGGCCACGTTTGTTGCCCATTATTAATTGCCCACAGGGTTGGTTAAGAGTTCCCAGAAAAAAAGCCTGGGTCATTGAATCGAGAGTTTACCGATAACAGTTTACCAATGACCAATAGGTCATTGCCTCACCTTGAAAACTTGTAAAAATAAAAGAATTAAAGAAATAAGAGCAGGAGTAGACTATATGATCTCACAAGCCTGTTCCACTATTCAAAATAATCATTGTTGACCTTCGGCCTTAACTCCACGTTTCCACTTGTTCCCACATCCAAAACACTCGATCTAGTTTTAATCTGGCGGTTTCCCATGCATCTGCTGCCCTTGTCCTTATTGATCATAGTGGTTGTAGGTTTGGATGAAGTAAATATTAAGTGTGTTGAATGTGGTGCCAATCAAGTGGGCTGCTTTGGATGGAGTCAAGTTTCTTGAGTGTTGGTGGAGCTGCACACACCCAGGCAAGCGGGGAATATTTCTTCACATTCCTGACTTGAGCCCTGCAGAGGGAAGACAGGCTTTGGAGAGATTAGATTCCCTATAGTATGGAAACAGACCCTTCAACACAGCAAGTCCACACTGACCCTTCAAAGAGTTAACCAACTCAGACCCATTCCCCCACCCTATAGTTACCCCTGATCAAGGGCCTAACACTGTGGGCAATTTAGCATGGCCAATCCACCTAACCTGTACCTCTTTGGATTGTGGGAGGAAACCAGAGCACCCGGAGGAAATCCACACAGACACAGGGAGATTGTGCAAACTCCGCACAGTCGCCCCAAGGCTGGAATTGAACCTGGGTCCCCGGTGCTCTGAAGCAGCAGTGCTAACCACTCAGCCACTGTGCCACCCTAATAGGAGGCAAGTTAATCACCACAGAGTTCCAAGTCTCTGAACAGCTCTGTAGCCACAGTTGCAGAGCCAGTTTTGTTAAGTTTCTAGTCAGTGTTAATGCTAAGGACTAATGAAGAATTCAGCAGTTGCAATGCCATTGAATGCCAAGGACTAAGGGTTAGAGCTGAAAATGTGTTGCTAGTTAAAGCACAGCAGGTTAGGCAGCATCCAAGGAACAGGAAATTCGACGTTTCGGGCCAGAGCCCTTCATCAGGAAGGTGTCACTAAGGGTTAGATTCTCTCTTGCTGGAGACAATCATTGGCTGGCATTTGTGTGGTAAGAATGTCATTGGCTACTTATCAGCTCAAGCATGAATGTCGTCCAAGTCATTTTGCAAATGGACACAGGCTACTTCATCATCCAAGGAGTGACAAATGGTGCTGAACATTGTGCAATCACTAACAAACATAATTGTTTCTCCCGCTATGGTAAAGGGAAGGTCATTGATGAAACAGCTGAAGATGACTGGGTCTGGGACGTAATTTTGAAGAACTCCTGTAGTGATGTCCTGGAACTGAGGTGCATGACTTCCAACAACCAAAACCACCTTTCATTGTCCTAGTCATGACTCCAACCAGTGGAGAGTTGACCCCTGATTCCCACTGATTCCAGTTTTGCCTCCTTGATGCCACACCTGATTGATTGCAGCTTCGATGCCAATATCAATCACTGCTCTCAACATCCTTAGAAAGAACCAATATGGATTTCTAAAGGGAAAATCATGGTTAACTAATTCATTGGAGTTTGTGAGAAGTAACAAAAAGGGTACATGAAGGTCATGCTGTTGATATGAGCTATGAACTTTAAAAACAGACTTGGTGTAGTGCCTCACAAAAGACTTCTGAGGAAAATTATATCTCATGGAATAAAGGAACAGCAACAATATAGATAGAAAATTGGCTGAGTAACAAGAAATGGAGAGTAATGGTAATATATTTTATCTTTTTGACTTTAGGAAAACTTGTAGGAGATTTCCCTAGAGATTGCGATTGGAAATCTTGCTTTTCCTGATATATATCAATGACCTAGACCTAGGTGTGCAGGGGCCAATTTCAAACTGTGTGGATGATCCAAAACTTGAGGAAATCTGAGGAGGATAGTGTGGAACTCCAAAAAAGCGTAGGCAATTTGGCAAAATGGACAGAAGATGTTTAATGCAAAGAAGAGGGTGGTAATGCATTTCGGTGGGAACAACATGAACAGACAATATAGAATAAGGGATACAATTCTACAGAAAATTAAGGAGTAGATATATGCACAGTTGAGAGTGTGGTGCTGGAAAAGCACAGCAGGTCAGACAGCATTGGAGGAGCAGGAGAATTGAAGGGCTTATGTTCAAAACGTCAATTCTCCTGCTCCTCGGATGCTACCTGGCCTGCTGTGCTTTTCCAGCACCACACTCTCAACTCTGATCTCCAGCACCTGCAGTCCTCACTTTTTCCTGAATATATGCACAGATCATTGAAGGTGGCAGGACAGGTGGAGAGAGCAATTAATAGTGTTCTCAGCTTTACTAAAAGTGACAGAGAGTGAAAGAACCTGCAAAAAAAAGCCAAGTCACCGTTGTTTCACCAATCTCACATTGGAGAGAGTCACAACTGATGGTCACCACACCTCAGACAAGGGGATAGGCTGAGAAGGAGAATCCAGTATGGCAACCTTAACTAGTGACAAGAATTGAACCTAGTCTGTTGGCCTCACAAGCCAGTCATCCAGCAAACTGAGCTAACTAAACCCAGCTCTGGACTTGCTGGTCATCTGGGCCATCCTTCCTACATTTATCCTGTCTAATCCTGTTAGAATTTCATTGATTTCAATGAGATTAGATTACTTACAGTGTGGAAACAGGCCCTTCGGCCCGACAAGTCCACACCAACCCTCCGAAGAGAAACCCACCCAGACCCATTCCTCTACACTTACCCTTTCACCTAACACTACGGGCAACTTAGCATGGCCAATTCACCTAACCTGCACATCTTTGGACGCAGACACGGGGAGAATGTGCAAACTCCACACAGAGAGTTGCCTGAGGTGGGAATTGAACCTGTGGCGCTGTGAGGCAGCAGTGCTAACCACTGTGCCACCGTGCCACCCTTTTTTTTTGTTTTTTTATTGCAGGCCTGCTAGATTGAAAATTATCTTTCTGAAGTGAAGTAATCAAGATCTGAAGTCAGGAGACCCTTCCTCATTCTTTTCAAGTCCCAGTGAATATAATCCTAACCAATCCAGTCTCGAACCAATGTTCATCCTACCATTGCCAGGAGTCAGTCTGGTAAACATTTGTTATACTCACTCCATAGCCAAAACATCCTTCCTCACATAAGACAATCAAAACTGCTGGCAATACTCCAGGTGTGGTCTCACCAAGGCCCAGTACAATTGTGGGAAAACATCCCTGTTCTGTACATAGCCTTCCAATATTAAGCATGACACACTCATTTCAGGAATTACAAGCACACTCACCCTCGCATTGTTAAATAGGGACTTGCTGTTTCTTAACTTAGTCTAATCATTAAATTTTATAAGGATGGATCACAAAAGACGACCATTTGGTCCGTTATACCAATGCAAGTTTTTTGATAAGTTACTCTCAAAGTTTAATCTGTTTCCAGATCGCTACAATTCCCATTTTAACCATTCCCTAACTGAATTACTGATGGCATGTGGTACCATCTTTGGTATCACGAAATTGTCTCCATTGAGAAAGGAGGATAAATGCCGGTTTGGCCAATGACACTCTCAAAACATGATCTAATCAAAAAAATGTTTTCCATAATTGGCAATTATATCTACATCTGTCCAATTCACCAAGAGGGATAGATTAAAGTTAGTTCAAAGAGAACGCACTGACTGTGAGTCAAATGATGTTTAAACATCAAAAGAAATTGCAGGACTTTACATTGCTTGGAGTCTAGAATTTTTTTTGATGAGCCATTGCTCACTTGGAGATTAAAGCCGAAAAGAGAAGCTGGATTCATACTATGGATGGATCGAGACCAAACAGCTTTCTCTGTCTCATTCATTCATTGAATGTAACAAGATCAGCAGAAAAGATTGACAATAATGTTGCAGGGTCTGGAGAGTTTGTGTTTTAGCGAGTTGACTAGACTGAGGCTATTTTCCCTGAAGCACTGGAGGCTGAGGGTTGACCTTATAGAGGTTAATAAAATTATCATGGATAGGTTGAATAGCTAAGGTCTTTTTCCTAGGGTCGGGGGGAGTCCAGAGCTAGAGAACATATGGGAACGTAGGAACCTAAGGGGCAAGTTTTTCATGCAGAGGGTGGTACGTGTATGGAATGAGCTGCCGGGGAAGCAGTGGACATGAGTACAATTATAACATTTAAAAAGCATCTGGATAAATATATGAATAAGAAGGATTCAGAAGGAAAAAGGGCCAAATGCTGGCAAATGGGTTTGGGTCAGACTGGGATGTCTGGGTCAGTGTGGATGAGTGACTGAAGGATCTGTTTCTGTGCTGTATCACTCTCTGACTTTATTGCCCTCTGTAACTGCCACCTTCTCATGGGCAGTTATGGTAGAGTAATAGTCAAAAAGCCAGAGCCAGATAGCATGAAAACAGATAATGTGTTAGTGAGCCCCCTGCTGGAAATACTGCAGTCGATCTGAGAAAGTGACAACAACAGAGCTGGACGGAGGGAGTTTTAGGAATTGACCCAGCAACAGCAAACGAATGGTCACAGTTCCAAGTAGGAATTGAATGGAAGGGAAATATGAAGGTTGTTGTCTTCCCATGTGCCTGCAGCTCCTGTTATTCTAGGTGATAAAATTTACCAGCAGGAGTCCAATTTGGTGAAGGAACCTGGGTGAGTGGCTGCAGGGCATCTCGTTGATTAAGCATTATTGCTGTCCTTGAACATCACCAGAGGAGGGAGTAAATAGTTACGGTCAATCAAGTGACCTGGATGCTAATGAGCTTCTTGCGTGGAGTAGCTGCACCCATCCAGGCAAGTGGATGGCATTCCCATCTCATTCCCAATTCTGCCTTGTAGACTGTGGACCAGCTTTGGGAAATGGAGAGATGAATTATTTATTGCTGAAACCCTGCCCTTGACCTGCTGTGACATCGAACATAGAATGGCCTACTCTTGCTCCCAAGTCCTATGTTCCCATGGCTGAATGATCCACAAAACTGAAGTCACATCCCCAGAAATGTTCTCTGTGACATTTTTTGCAAACTCTCCAATGGTGTCACGTTTTTCCAAAATTGTGGCTATTAATTCCATCAACTTATTTGAAATGCAAACGTGGGGGCATCGATTGGACAAGCAAGATGAACACAGGAGTAGAGTGGTGTTACGGATGTATATTTCTCTCGGGGAATATATCAATTTCAAATAGACTGGATCCAGTTTCTTTGTTTAACAGGAATGCTGAGAATTGGACACAATATTCCAATTGAGACTGAGTCATGAGTATTCATTTTTACTGTAAACCCTTAATGGTTTTAAAGAAATATGCTCGATGGCTGAGAAGTCAAAAGTCAGACAGACCAATTCAAGATTTAGAGTGATCAAAAAGTAAGTGAGAATGAGCAGGAACATCAATAGACAGTAAGCAATTAGGATTTGGAATCTACAAACCAATAGAGCAGTACAAATCCAACAGTGTTCAAACAGCCTTCAAAAGGACTGAATAAATATTTAAAGAAACAATTACAGGAATCAGGAAATAAAGTAAGGGATTTGGGACTAATTAGAATGCTCTTGCAAAGAATAGATGCAGACTCCATCAGCCAAATGGCCCCCTTCTGAGCTGTATTAATTGATGGCTCCAAGTTGCTACGGTTGTTAACTGGTGAACCTCAGCACCTTCAGTAGTACTGAACTGGGAAGGGGCAGGACGTGGAAAACATAAATCACGTAAATTAGCTTCCTTTTCATTTACAGCCATCCACACAGTTATCATTGCACATACATCATTCAGGTCACATTCCCCATGATCTGGATACCTACAATTGTCTCTGCAGTAAAGGACTTCACACGCTTTCCATTGCTCACTGCACATTCAGCACACAGTGCTGTTGTCAGTATCTACGTGGTATGTTCCTTGGCCTGATCAGTTCTTTAGGCAGGAGTTGATGCTATGTGTTATGTTGTGTTGTGTTACAGCCACAATATTTATGTGGCTGGGCTAATTAATTTTCTGGTCAACAGTAATCCCCAGTATGTTGAAGGTGAGATGGTTGGCAGTGATAGTGCTGTTGAACAAGGGGACGTTTCTCTCTTTGTTGAAGATGATCATTACCTGGGACTTGGGCGGTATGAAAATTACTTGCCAACTATCTTTGTCAGACTGGATGTTGTCTAGTTTGCGCTATATCCAGACACAGGCTATTCTATTGTGTAAGGATTAACTTGAGGGCTATGGGGATTGAGCAGGGGAGCAGGACTAACTGAATTATTCTACTCAGGGCTAACTTGAGCTACATGACTAAATGTCTTTCTTTTGCACCATAATTGTGTCTCCATGATCGGTAGATAGTGTACACTCATGAACAGAAGGACCTTGTTGAAACAACTGAAGATGATTGGGCCTGGGCTGTTACCTTGAGAAAGTCCTGTCACAACATCCTGAGGCTACAATGATCAGCCTGAAGCAGTACTGGCAATTTATTTTGTGTTATGTATAAAAACAATCAGTGGAGAGATTTCCCCATGCTCCCTCCTACTTCAACTTTACTGGGGCTTCTTGAGGCAACAGTTGGTCAAATGCAGCCTTGATGTCAAAGGCAGTCACTGTAGGAGCTTTTAGCCTTTGGTTAATCTTTGAATCAAAGTCAGGATTGAATGACTCTGGTTCAACCCAAATGGATAACATGGCAGTTTATAATGGTCCAAGTAAGACTCGGAAATAATTTAGCATCGCGTTAAGACCCTGATTATAAATATTAATCAGAAAAGCAAGAATGTGTTTTTTTTTAGATTAGCTTCTCTACAGTATGGAAACAGGCCCTTCAGCCCAAACAGACCTTCCACAGAGTAATCCACCCAGACCCATCACCCTCTGACTAATGCATCTATTGCTATGGACAATTCACCTGACCTACACATCTTTGGACTGTGGGAGGAAACCACAGTACCCAGAGGAAACCCATGCAGACACAGGGAGAAAGTGCAAACTCCACACTGACAGTCACCCAAGGCTAGAAACAAACTTGGGACCATGGTGCTGTGAGGCAGCAGTGCAAACCACTAAGCCACCATGCCACCCAATTGTTGAGTCACTTGTCTTGGCTTTCTTTCCCATACTTAGTAAAGGCAATATACAACTTTAAACATCTGTCTACTTGACAATATGGGGCCCTGAATTGCACAACAGAAATATCCTTTTGCGAGAAATAAACTGAATATAATCAAGGACATGGATCAGTTTGTAGTGTCCTTGACATTCTGTAGTTATGAGATATCTAAAAGATCATTAACTGTCTCTGGGGAGTTGCCTGATTAATGATTGTTATTCAACAAAGGAAGAGAGGTGAAGCATGAGGAAAAATTATGAGAAATGTATATGCATTGGAAAGTTTGTGCTGCAATTTGCAAAACAGTGAACTTGATGTTCTCAGATCAATCTAATCCATATTTATTGATGTAAAAAGTTAAAGTCTATGTTTTTGACTTAAGTGGATAATTAACTACATGTTCACGCCATTTAAATTTCCTCATGGATGAGCTGGAATTTCTTGCAAATTTCTCCCTTACTTCAGATAAATTCATATCTGAACAAACAAAAGCCTAAGCATCTTCAAATCGGTGCTGCAGTAAAATGGTTATGTCACTGAACTAGCTGTCCAGATGCGTGGATGAACTATCCATAGATTATGGTCTGAATTGCTCCTGCAAGCTTCTCCTTCTTATCTACTCTTCCCTGGGATGTGGATGTCACTGAAAAGGATAGTGTTTTTGCCCATTCCTTGGTGGCATGTTAGGGTCATTTTTCAGATGTCACTTACAAGTCATCTACATTACTGTGGGTTAGCCATCGCAGGTAGACCACAGAAAGTAAGGACAGTAGATTTCAGTTCCTGAAAGCCATTAGCAATTGAGATGGGTTTTATGGCAATTGATCGTGGCCACTATTACCGAAATTAGCTTTATCTTTGAGATTTTATCAAATTCATTGAATGTAAATTTAACCATCTGTTACAGTGGGACTTGAACCTAGTGCATACAGCCAGAATTCTGGATTAGTAATTTAGTACTGTTACCACTCTAACTCCACTACCTTCCCCTTCACCTTTCTATTCTTCTTCCTGTGCTGAGATCACAATGCTGGTTGATCACTCCTCTCTATGTTGTCCTGTATCTTTCTATTTGATTTTCAAATTTTGCTCTTCTTCTCCCTAACCATTAAACCTCCATCACTCTCCTCACCACGTTGAAAAGCTCTTTTGCTTTTGGCAGCAATCTCTTGTCAGCTACTTTCTTTGATATTTCCATATTCTTTACCTACTGCTTAATGAGCTGGCTCCCGACTGTATCTTTCCACATCGCTCCACACATCCACCTTATCATCCATCTCATTAGCATCCAGCTGTCATTCTCCTGTCCTTGATGTTGTCGACGTCTCTGCGTTTTTCAACAATGCTGGTCTCACAGTTACCTTGTAGATTCATCCTTTTAGATTCATCAGTACCTTCCTACATTTGACACTCCATTTTATTTCTTCCAATTGCTCCAGTTGGCATTAGTTTATTGGTTGATGTCCATATTTCCATCTTTCCAAGCATGATCTTAACACCTTCACTTTGATCCTCTTCCCTAAGATCATGCTAATTGTGCACAGATTATATCTTCTTTCAACTAATCTTCATACCACCCTGTTTCAGCATTTTTCTCGAGTTCTTCAGATACATGTTCTCATCAAGCCCCACCACGCAGCTTGATGTTATCGACAAACATTATTGACCATGATACTTGCTGTCTCACTTGTTCAGTTAGATTTGGAGATGCCGGTGTTGGACTGGGGTGTACAAAGTTAAAAATCACACAAAACCAGGTTATAGTCCAACAGGTTTAATTGGAAGCACACTAGCTTTCGGAGCGATGCTCCTTCATCAGGTGATTGTGGAGGGCTTGATCGTAACACAGAATTTATAGCAATCAATTTTTCAATGTATAATTTCAGTTACATCACACTGCAAATTTTTGCTATAAATTCTGTGTTACGATCAAGCCCTCCACAATCACTTGATGAAGGAGCGTTGCTCCGAAAGCTAGTGTGCTTCCAATTAAAACTGTTGGACTATAACCTGGTGTTGCGTGATTTTTAACTTTGTTCAGTTAGAACATCCATGATAATTAGGATGAAGAAGATGCTCAATGCTGATCATTGGTGCAGTCCAAAACTCCCCAGATTACCAGCAGGATGCAATCTCCAGGCAATTAAACTGGTCCCTGCTGACTGCAGAAATCTAGAGGCTGATCATCAAATGCCAATCAACTTCCTGTATTGACACTGCTGCTTCCTCACCAGCTCCCCCACCACCTTGCCCCATAGGGAAATGGCCCTGAGGAACCAGCATCCATCATCCAATTTTAACATCAGCTTGACTCTCCTGTGACTTGGATACTATTGAGTTTGAATCTCAAGTCTGAACATTTCAGGTTGGTTTTATTTTTAAACATCTGAAAATATCAATGAAAGTAACTAAGAAGCACTTGCTGTAAGAATTCAACACGCCTCTCCTGCTCCTTGGATGCTGCCTGACCTGCTGCACTTTTGCGGTGCCATACTGTTCAACTCTGACTCTCCAGCATCTGTAGTCTTCCTTTCTCCACATTTCCTAGTGTTTGTTCTTAACAGTCTTCTGGAATGGGTTAGTTACCGATGCAATTGTTTGCAACTAGGACTGTCAATCTTGCAACGAGCACTCACATCCTGAGAATTATACAATGGTTAAACTAGCTAGGCTGAATAACCCTCCCTTTCTTGTGGTTATTGATTCCCTCAGTTTCTCATATAAATCTTGCTTTTGTTCAAAATACTCTATTTATCCATGAAATCGATGGCTTTGTCATATCCCATTCACACCTATTTATAAAATGATTAACCACTGAACAATTTCCTGTTAGCCACCTAATTAACATGGTATTTCCATTCCAGCGAAATTATTTAATTTTCTTTGTCCTGAATTTCACTTTGTTTTTCATTGTGAACCTTATTCTTTACTAGTCAACACTTCCCATACATCCCCTGGCTTCAGGTCAATCTGTGACCCGGAATTGGTCAGGCAGCAAACATGTTGAGTGTTATTGGGAGGAGGCAATGGGTGAGTATAATATCAATTGATTAATGACCTATAGTCTTAGGCTCAGTTTCTGGCACTATGGGTTCAAATCCCATCATGGGAACTGAAAATATTCAATTAATCAATCTGAAATTCAAAACCAATGTAAAGAGGGTGATCATTAAACTGCTGTTGATAATTATTTTAAAAATACCATTCTGGTTTGTTCATGGAAGTAACTAAGACGCACTTGCTGTAAGAATTCAACACGACTCTCCTGCTTCTTGGATGCTGCCTGACCTGCTGCGCTTTTGCGGTGCCATGCTGTTCTTTCTTTATCTAATCTGGCATATATCTCTTAAAGTGTAACATGTGGATTCACTTGGCAGTGAGGAAGGCAAATGCAATGTTGGCATTCGTCTTGAGAGGGCTAGACTACAAGAGCAGGGATGTACTGCCAAGGCTGTATAAATCTCTGGTCAGAGTACGTTTGGAAAATTGTGAGCAGTTTTGGGCCCTACATCGAGGGAAGGATGTGCTGGCATTGGAGAGGATCCAGAAAAGGTTCTCAAGAATGATCCCAGGGATGAAGTGTTTGTCATATGAGGAGCAGTTGAAGACTCTAGATCTGTACTCAGTGGAGTTTAGAAGGATGATCTGATTGAAACTTACAGGGTGCTGAGAGGCCCTGGGTAGAGTGTAATTAAAACAGAGATAGATGAATTCTTGATTAATAGGTGGATCAAAGGTTATAGGGAGAAGGCAGGAGAATGGAGTTGAGAAACTTATCAACCATGATCAAATAGCAGAGAAGACTTGAGGGACTGAATGGCCTAATCCTGATCTTATATCATATGTTCTTATGGTCAAGAGATGTGTTACAGAAATTCATCCAATCCTGCTATGGCAGATGGAGGAATTTGAATTTGATAAAAGAAAAGAGAATATCTGGAATTGAGAATCTGCTGATGACCATAAAATCATTGTTGATTGCTGGAAAAAAATCTATCTGGTTCACTGGTGTCCTTCAGGGAAGGAAATCTACCATCCTCAACTGGTCTGGCCTTTGTGACTCCAGACCCACAGCAATGTGCTTGACTCTCAATTGCCCTCTGAAATGGATGAGCAAGCCATTCATTTGTACCGATCGCTACAAAGTCTCAAAGAAATGAAATCGGATGGATCACCTGGCATCGACCTAGGCACAGAAAAGATAATGGAAGAAGCAACGCTGTTGACCCTACAAAGTGCTCCTTCATAACATCTGAGGGCCAGTGCCAAATCTTAAAGATCAAGTACCGAAAATGTTTTGGTCTTTTATCTTATTGCTGTTTGTGTGGGGGAGAACACTGAATGCAAATCTGCTGTTGTGTCCACTTGGAGATTGGCAGCCATTATACTTGAAAAGCAAATCAACTACCAGGGAACACCTCGGGGCTTCCTGTGGCTATGAAGAGCACATTATAAATCCAAATTGTTTTCTTCTATTCCCTCAGGAAATTCCGTAGCTGTGAATATTGAGTCTTCAATTTGTTATAAAAGATATTGCCAAGACAAAAACATTATACTGATTTGTGCCAATCATTTGCTTTTTTAATGCTGAGCGCATATGCTTGTACCCAGATGCAGCAATGCTGTATTGTAATTTGAAGAACAAATTAAGTACTTATTATATTTGCTCTACATTCATTTTCTTTCTGCCTACCCTCTTTTATTGTACTTTGATGTAATAATCTGGGCTATCAGCACTATTTGTAATGCATACTTAAAGATATTTCATGTTTTCAATGAGATATAAAGGATATTTGAATAAATTACGACAGACCATTTGAAAATATTACAGAAACCAACCCAAAAATATTAGATGAAGAGTCAGATATAGATGCTGCCAGACCTGTTGAGTTTCTCCAGCAGTTCCTATTTTTGTTTCAGATCTCCTACACCTGCAGTTGTTTGTCTTGTTTCAGCACTTAGAGAAAACAGTTTTCAGAAGTCAGATTTATGTCAAGTAATTCCTGATATTTCTGATAAACTTTCTAATTGAAGGGTATTCCAAGCATTTTACAATGTAAAATTATCCACCAAAACAGATGGGGCCCTCTTCGTGTGGATTAGTAACATCAAACTCACAATGTGCTGTTTGCAACCTTAGAATGTTCCAAACGGTGCCAGTGCTTGTTTCTTTTTTAATTAATTGTGTCAACGTTTCTGGCAAGACCAGCATTTGTTACCCGTTTCTGATTGCCTTTGAAAACGTTTGTGAGCCACCTTTTGAACCACTGTTTGGTGTAGACACATCCAGCGTACCTATTCCTGCAATGGATTTCGATAACAGCTTGCAATGCCATTTCAAGGGACACTTATAGGGTCAATAATGGAATCATGTGAAGGCTAGCCTCGGTGAGAACGGTTGATTTCCTTCCCTGAAGTGAGCCAGGAGGGTCCTTGAAACAAGATTTCATGATCAGTAGATTAGATTCAATTCCCTACAGTGTGGAAACAAGCCTTTCGGCCCAACCAGTCCACACCGACCCTCTGAAGAGCAATCCATCCAGACCCATTTCCCTGTGACTAATGCACCTAAGACAATGGGCACTTTAACATGGCCGATTCACCTGACTTGCACATCTTTGAACTGTGGGAGGAAACCGGAGCACATGCATGCAGACATGGGGAGAATGTGCACACTCCACACAGACAGTCGCCCGAGGCTGAAATCAAACCTGGGACCCTGGTGCTGTGAGGCAGCAGTGTTAACCACTGAGCCACCGTGCCACCCCAAAAACATGCAAACGCCACACAATGACCCAAGGCTGGAATTGAACATGGGTCCCTGGTACTGTGAGGCATCAGTGCTAACTATCGAGCCACTGGGGTTTTAATCAGATTAGCACTTTATTTCAGCTTTATTAACATAATTTAAATTCTACCAACTGCTGTGGTGGGATTTGAATACAGGTTTCCAGGGCACTGACTTGGGCCTCTAGATTGTTAGCCCTGTAGCATTATCACTAAACTACATTTTTAGAGTAGAAATTATTGCAACGCTGGGAAATTTCCGAAAGTGCAGTAAAGAGGTAGGCAATTGCAGCAAACTGGACTGTGCACCATGCCTGTCTTTCCAGTATTATCTACTCTCTCTTTAATGGCATAACGTTTATTTCTTTCTCCTTCATGCACCCAGTCAATGCATCTACACTTTTCAAGTTAACCATTCTCTGCAGGAGCAAGTTTTGAATTCTTCCTACTTTCCCTTGAATTCCATACTGGATATATTCATGGCTCTTGTATATTTCTGGCCCTGAATTCTGGCTGCCCACACAAATGGTTATTGCTTCTCTAAAGTCTAATTAAAGGGTCCCCAATGAATGCGAGAAGTCTAATATGCAGATAATTAGCATTGTGCAAATCCATAGTGCAAACCGGTTTTGTTCCTTGTCTCACTTACGGTTTTACTTAGTTTGAAATCAAAAGCTCTTTCCAAGTCAATGAAAAATAAAAATGAGTGCATTGCCTAAACAACTTGTCAGAATATCACGAGTCTGTTTCATGCCAGAGAACAAGAGCCATTTCGTCATTGCCTGCTGGAATTTTGTTCCTAAGTTTCTAATAAGGCGATATGCTTGGGCACAAGGTTTAAAATGATTGCTCGACAAATAGCTAAAGAAACATCTTCTTGTTTTAATCATGGCAATATGGAAATGAAACAAAAGTAATAAGATATTGCATACCAGAGCATGTTTCCCCTGAGAAAATGCCATCAAGCAATAAAGGAAAAAAGGCTCAGGTAACGGCAGATAATGAGGTTCCATTGTATTTCCCAGGAATGTATCTTTGATTAATGTTGCAATGTCTATTTTGATCGGGAGAAACATTAGTGTAGCTTCTTTCTTCTGTAAGGTAATCGAGAAGCTAGAAATAATATATGATCCTCACTCCCCTCTGACTGAGGGTGACAGGAGTGATTGATGGATTTTGTATGTTAAGAAGGAATGAAGGCAAAGCACGCTCAACTAGTCAGGCCAACATCCGTCGGGAGAAGGAGGAATTTTTCATGTGGATGGCCTTTATTCCAAACTGGAACATGTTGCAGAAGAACAGCTGTTAGAGGGGAAGGAGTGGAGCCAAGCATAATGGGGCAAGGGAAAATGAATGAATAGTCACTGGTTAGGTGAAGGAAGTGGTGATTATATGCTGGTGTAAGGCATAAGTGGCAATAGTGAGAGAAATATAATGACCAAAAATGGAGCTGAGTCTCGGGGGATGTGTGAATGGTTACAGTAGAATAACAGAGGAAGAGGGAAGGGTGAAATATCAGGCTGAGCAGGAAAATGCCGGTGGCCCAAAAGTATATAGCAAAAAACAAACAGAACCATTCTCATATTGGCTAGGTACCAACATAGGATGCATCTGCATACACACTGGTGCACTCATCCTACATCACGATCCAAGAGAAGTTCTTAAATATATAAAATCAACAACTGTATCAGTAAAAATGTTTCATGTCTGACCCTTTAAACTGAAGCTCACCTGCATCTGCAATGTGCATTATTTACAGGACATACTGAGCAATTTTTTAATGGCACCTTCCAAACCATAACCAATACCACCTGGAAGATCAAGGGCAACAGTTGCTTAGAAATCCCAAAGTCCTGACACTCCCTATCTAACACCAGGTTATAACTGAGCTGTATATCACATTAGTTAGACCACAGATGAGTGCTGTGTGCAGTTCTGGTCACCTCACTATAGGAAGAATGTGAAACACCAGTGAGGGTGGAGAGCTTCATCAAGATGTTGCCTGGACTGGAGTGATTCAACTACAAAGAAGGACTTGATAAGCTGGGGTTGTTTTCCTATGAGTGGAGAAGGCTCAGGGGGTGGAATCTGATTGAGGTGTGTAGAGTTTGGACGGTAATAATCAGGGTAGGTAGGGAGAAACCCTTTCCCTTAAGTAGAGTCTTCAATAATCAAGGGGCACAATTTTAAGATAAGGAGCTGGAGATTTAGGGGGCATTTGAGCAAACGTTTTTTTCACCCAGAAAGTTGTTGGTTTCTGGAACTCACTGCCCATAAGGGTGGTAGAGATAGGAATCCTCAAGACATTTCAAAATTATTTAGATAAGCACTTGAAATGCCACGGCTGCTGGCTGATATTGGAAAATGAGATTAGAATAGAAGGATGGTTGGTGACCACCATAGACACGATGGACCGAAGGGACGTTTTCCATGCTGTAAGTACTCAATGCTTCTATTGCACTACACGGACTACAGTGGGTCAAGGAGAAGGCACTTCACCACAATTTTCAAGAACAAGAAAGGATGAACAATAAATCCCAGCAATCCCTATCTTCCAGAAAAGGAGTAAGAAAATGTCAGCAGCAGAGTGGTGCAATGGTTAGCATTGCTGCCTCACAGCGCCAGGGACCTAGGTTTGAATCCAGCCTCAGGTGACTGTATGTGTGGAGCTTGCATATTTTCCCTGTGTCTGCATAGGTTTTCTCCCACAAGTCAAAGCTGTGCAGGTTAGGTGGATTAGCCATGTTAAATTGCCCATAGTGTCCAGGGGTGTATAGGTTAGCTACGTTAGCTGTGGGGAATGCAGGGTAAAAGGTACAGGGTGGATGCTCTTCAGAAGGTCGATGTGGACTGAATAGCCTGCTTCAAAGAGAGAGAAATATCTATTCCCAACCAAAAAGGATGAGTACTAGGATCAGCATCTGAGTAAAGGAGCAGAAGTAACGGCTTTTAAACAGTAGAGAGACACTACTAATCTGAGGGATGGGCCAAATGGCTTTCCTCTGTAACTTAATCCTCTCACATTGGAATATTAGGAAGTGTATGGGACTGATAATATTTCATTGTGTCTTTTAGACTGCTCCAGTTCATGATGAATTACTGGAGCCACACATAAGCTAAATCATTAAAATGTTGAAGATAAACAGAAGTAGTATCTCTCTTGCTGTGGAGTAAACTCTGCAGTCAGGCAGATTTTTTTTACGGCAACCTATTAAAATTAAGGAGCCCAGTTCATGTGGCACACCACATCAGATTGCTAATAGTCACATCCTCTTTATCAAGTACTTTCCGAGCCACAGCAAGTTGGTCATCTGGGCCATGATGTAATCTGTCAGCACTCATAGCCAATAATTACACTAATGCTTGCAGGCATCCATCAGGTTGGATTTTGTACAGAACTGGAGACAATTAATGAATGAGCCTTTACAGCCACACATCGACGGAGAGAAAATTCATCTTCCGAAGGGCACCACTCTGTTCCAATAGGAGGCATAATGAGCCAATGTCTGATAGCACTTGTTTACAGATCAATCTCTTTTTTTAAAAAACTTCTGCAAAAAAGGGTTTCTTGTGAAAATGCTATAGATGATTGGAGTCATTAATCAGAACCAACAAATGGGCTGGCATGTGAGATTGGAAAAGGTAATAGGAAAACTAATGCAATAAGAACCATGCACTAATTATACAACATCAGCAAAGGTTTGACCAACCTTGTGATAATGTTGTTACAGTGCATGAGAAAAACAGCACCAGAAATAAGCATTGCAATGCAGCAAAAACATGAGAGGCTTCTGGTTTTTTTTCAAACAATCCACAGAGCTGTAAGTGGAGGAACTCCTGAAGTAAGTTTGTCAGGGTTATGGAACTCCCATGATGTTTTTTTTAAATGGAGAAATTGACTGAGCAGAATAGAATAAACCCAAACTCAGTCTGATGGAATCCAGAACTCTGAGAAGGGAACACAAATTCTTGGAGCAAGATTCTGCCCACACAGGCAATGATTGGTCAATCATTTCCTACCGCAAAGCAATGGCTACTTCAGCCCAGAAAAGTTGAACTTGAAATTCCTCCACCGTAGCAACATGCTCCATTCCCTCAAGTTCATTATCAAATGGACGATGTACTGCAAATGACCTCTCTCACACTGAAAAAGGGACATTGGGTTCAGAATGTGATCTCTGTCTCCCTCTGTCTCTCTCTCTCTCCACAGATGCTGCCAGTCCTTTTGAGTTTCTCCAGCAATTTCTATTTTTGTTCCTCTCTCATATATTATTCCTTTCTCCCATTGCTTCATTAGGGCTTTCTTTCCTTATTTATTCCTTCGTTCTTTCACCCACTCCTCCTTTCTTTTTCTTGTCATTAACTCAATCTGCCTCACCCTCTTACCCTTTTATTAGTCAGTGTCATAGAGCTACAGAGATGTAAAGCACGGAAACAGACCCTTTGGTCCAACTCATCCATGTCAATCAGATATTCTAAATTAATCTATCCCATTTTCTGTAATTCTCCCACTCTTTCATTCATTCTCTCTTTACCCCATTCCCAATTCTTCCTTTCTCTGATCCTTCCTTTCTCTCCTTCTCTTTCCCTCTCTCTCACTTTCATTCTCATGCTGTCTTTCTCTCATGCTGTCTTTCTTGCTCTCATGTACTTTCTCTCTGTCTCTCCCAGGGCAGGACTTTTGTTTCAGTGTTGGAACTATGATATTATGACAATTTCCAAATCTTGCCCTTGGTACCTAAGGCCCGTGACAATTTTGAATAGCCCTCATTATGACTGAAATTCTCATCCTCTGGGCACTTGATTCACAACCAACTTGAATCAAAAATGTCTGCCCATGGTTCTCCCCCTCTTCTGTTTTTCTCACCGACCCTCAGTATCCAATTGTTGCATCAAATACATGGGTCATTGAGAAAGAGGTTGAACAGGCCTCAGTGTGAGGCTGTGGTCAGCCTAGCCAAATCACTGCCAACTTCAGTTTTGATTCATGCTTTTTATTGTGGGATATAGGCTGTTGCCATGATTCAGTTGTGTTGAATTACTGTGAATTTCTGGTGTGCAGAGAGCATATATCTCTGTGGAGATTTTGATACGAGATTCACTATTTTATCAGAGCCATTAGTTTAAAACTAATCAGTAGGGCTATAGTGATAGACAAATGAGTGAACAGATTGTCTCCAAGATAGGGCATCCAAGAGCCCCAATCACTAAGGCATCATAGATTCTAACTTTGCTGGGATGAATCTTTTGAAAGGGATGTGTAACTTGTAAGCAATCATGATTTGGATGCCAAAAGATCTTTCAACAATATCATGCTCAAACATTCAACACAGTCGTGTGAAATGAGTCCTTCCTACATTACAACGATGACTACACATCTAAAGTATTTCATTGGCTTTAAAGTTCCTCATGATGTCTTGAGACTGTGAGGGGTGTTGTCAGAATATGCATCTTCAGTTTTGAAGAGAGTTATTAGGTTGTAATGAGATTTATAGAGAAAATCTTCAAAAAAAGATAGGTTAAAATAACTGTCTATGAGAGATGGCACCGTTTACTATGATATCTGTTGCATCGCAAGTAATAACTGCAAACTTAGGCTGTGGACATTATATCCGAAAGGACAAGACCCAGTTACCTGATTTCAATCTGTTGATGCTCATTCCAAATAGAAATAGGTCACTTAGCTCTCAAAGAGCTCAATGCAGTTTGGGAGACCAGAACTTGTTTTAGTTCACATCTGAATCTATTGTACACAGCGCTGACTATTAATTGACAAAGGTTGAAACTAATCAGTTTAAAGATGGATGCAAAAAATTGAAACATCTGGGCAGATAGTAATGGCCAATAGACCACCCTACCCCATGATAGATCATACAAGCAGAAAACAATTCTGTCATTAGACATTCAAATCATCCATAGTTGTACTGAATGATGGAAAAGGCTTGATGTGCTGATGGGCCCACTCCTGATCCTTTTGCTTATGGTCTACAAAAATAATTGGATATGCACTTGAAATGATGTGGCTGCAGGGCTGTAGATTGGAGCTGGAAAGATAACGTAGATTAGATAGCACTTTTTCAACCAACAAAGAGATGATGGATCGAATGGCTTCCTTTTGAGAGGAAATTTTATTTAATCTTCCCCCCCTCCCCCATTAAATCATCTTCCAGTTGTCAATCTACTATGAATGATATCTCCCCCAAGTTTAGTTCCATCAGTCGTACTATGTGACCTAGGTATACATATGCAAGGACTCAACAAAGGACCAAGTTCTTGAACTTAGCAACAGCCATTTGATACGTTACCACAAGCCAGCCATCCATCTCCCATTTGAAAGATAGCTGTAGCAAACTAGGAACATCGTCAGTCAATTAAGCATTATGAAGCAATGTCTAGCACTGCTCATGAGGATTCAAGGCAGCGATATGAAATGGTAAGTTTATCAATCTGACAGCAGCTCTGCTGTTCGATGTTCTCAGGAAATGTGATGTGGGCAACCAATATTCATAAAACTGCAGTCTTACAGCACTTCAAAAGCACCACTTCAAACCAAAGTTGTGAAGAAGGATTTATTTTTTAACTGCTCTGTGAAATATTTATTTCAGTTTTTTTTTAAAGAAAATCTTGAATTGAGCAGGAGCAAGGGATATGCAATGCATTGAAAATATGGTACTTTTTAACCGAGGACAGAATCTGACATTATAACAACACACAGTCATGTCCTTCAAACTAACCTGCCTGCTCCCAATTATGAGTTAGCGTACTCCCACTTGTCCGTTGCTGCCTAATTCGTCAAGCAAATAACAAGGAATGGGATTTTAATGGCACAACTTTTAGCAATCGCTCCTTCATCAGTCAGTGAGCTGTCAGTATAAGCCCCAGGCCAGGCACTTCAGTTCGTAGTTCAACGTGTGGATTGTCAAACTTGAAGTGTCAAAGGCTTAACGTGATGTTCAGCCAAGGCTATCTCCTCTACATTACTGAAAGAACTCTTGGAGAGTCCGACCTGGCATTTTTCCCTCCGCCCGTTCTGCCCAGAGATAAACTTTTTCACTGGTCATCCAGATTCCAAAAACAGGATGGGGCAAGTTAAGTGTAGGTCTGAGACTGAAACACACAGACATTGCAGGAAAGTAACTTTGGAGTAAGAGGTCAGCCATGATCTAGTTGTAAGACAAAACAGGCTCAACCAGCCAAATACTCTAACATTACTCTCCAAACACAGTGCTCTTACATTACACCCCTAGTGCAGTCCCTCTGCATTACTGCCCGTGCACAGTCCCTCTGCATTACTCCCCTAGCACAGTCTTCCTGCATTACTCTCCTAGCACAATTCTGCATTTCTCCCCAACACAGTCCCCTACATTACTCCCCTAGCACAGTCCTCATGCATTACTCCCCGAGCACAGTCCTCCTGCATTACTCTCCAGCACAATCCTCTTCCATTACTCCCCTAGCATAGTCCCCTTACATTACTCCCCCAACACAGTCCACCTGCATTACTCCCCTTGCACAGTCCTCCTGCATTACTCCCCTAACACAGACCACCTGCATTAATCCCCTAGCACAGCCCCTGCAATACTGCCCGAGCACAATCCCTCTGCATTACTCACCTAACACAGTCCTCCTACGTTACTCTCCTTGCACAATTCTCCTGCATTTCATCCCTAACACAGTCCCCCTACATTTCTCCCCCAGCACAGTCCTCCTGCATTACTCTCCTAGCACAATCCTCTTGCATTACTCCCCTAGCACAGCCCTCCTGCATTACTCTCCAAACACAGTTCTCCTGCATTACTCCTTTAGCACAGACCTCCTGCATTACTCCCCTAGCACAGTCCCTCGGCATTACTGCGCTCATACAGTCCTCCTGCATTTCTCCCCTAGCACAGTCCCTTGGCATTACTGCCCTAGCACAGTCCTCCTGCATTACTCTCCAAACACACTCCTCCTGCATTACTCCCCTAGCACAGTCCCTCGGCATTACTGCGCTCATACAGTCCTCCTGCATTTCTCCCCTAGCACAGTCCCTCGGCATTACTGCCCTAGCACAGTCCTCCTGCATTACTGTCCAAACACACTCCTCCTGCATTACTCCCCTAGCACAGTCCCTCTGCATTACTCCTCTAGCACAGTCCTCCTGCATTACTCCCCTAGCACAGTCCTCCTGCATTACTGTCCAAAGAGTCCTCATGCATTAGTCCCCTAGCACAGTCCGTCTGCATTACTCCTCTAGCAGAGTCCTCCTGCATTACTCCTTAGCACAGTCCCTCTGCATTACTGCCCTTGCACAGTCCTCCTGCATTACTCTCCAAACACAGTCCTCCTTCATTACTCCCCTAGTACAGTCCTCCTGCATTGCTGCCCTAAGACAGTCCTGCTAAATGCTCCCTAAACACAGTCCTCTTGCATTACTTCCTGAATGCAGTCCTCCTACATTGTTGTGCCCAAAAGATGGGAGGGACAAGGGCTTTTCACCAAAGGCTTGCGTGGGACTGGGACACAAAAGGTATTATTTTGAGCTGAGCTCCCTTGTGAGTGATGTCTGGAATGGAACATATAACAACAGTTAAAATGAGGCCTTTAGCTATGACACTCTCATCCCATCTTTCCTCCAAGTCCCAGTATCAATTTGAGAACTCACAGTACTGCTGGCAAGGTTGAACAAGGTTGGCAATTTATAGGCAGGTGACTGCATTTGAGACTAAAAAAAAGGCTATGTTCTTAACACACTTTGGATATAACAGGGCACAGATGTAAATGTGGGTTAAATAGGCTCATCTGGCAGAAGGCAGAAAGGTCATAACTCTTGTTCAAATCCCTAACACCTCATCCAATTGGGCCTCAGACTGTTGGACTCTCCATTCACTCTGAAAATTGCCCAAGACATTGAAAGTGACAGAAGAAAGGGAGAGATTTCACTCGATGGTCCCAGTGAGACTATGCCTCCCTTTATACCCTGAGGGCAAAATGTCAGCATTCAAAGAATGAGAGGTAATCTCATTGAAACTTACGATAGACTTAAGAGTAGAGATGTTTCCCTCGGTTGGGGTGTCGAGAACCAAGAGCTGCAATTTAAACAGAAGTGTGATGCTATTCAGGCAAGGTAAACATGTTTAACTCAGAGGATTGTGGATCTATGGAATTTTCTGCCCCAGAGAGCAATGAAAGCTCATTCCTTAAGTATGCATAGAGATTGATAGATTTCTGATTAGCCAAGAGTTATGGGGATATGGGAGTACATGGATTGAAGTGTTCAATCAGCCATGATTGTACTAAATAGCCAAGGAGACTTGATGGGCTGAGTTGCCTATTCTTGCTTCAGTGTTCCAATGGGTCGGGGTATAGATGAACCAAGGAGTCCATGTGGAGCCCAGTGGGGGTTTCCAATCTTGGACCCTCAAGCAGAAGGACCAAGATCCCCCTGTAAATATTTGGCCCATTTTTCTGCCTCCAACCCTCTTAGACAGCCAACCAACCCTCTATTCCCTGTCCTGCCCATCGAGAGAAGGTCTGAAAATAATACAGGAGACAGCTGATCAGATGTTGAAGTGACCTTGCTCTGACTCTTGAGGACTCCAGTGAGATCAAGGACTGGAGTCCACTGCATCATGTGTGCGTTGGTAGACTAGTCGCTCTGAGGCTTGTCTCTGAACGATATCAATACTTTCAGTAGACATTCTGAGCTTTCCAAATGTGAGAAGAGATGATTAAATAATGACAAGAGCATGAAGCAGACAATCAGTGGAATGGAGAGAATCCACCACCCTTGCAGCCTGGAGGTGTTGCTACATGAGGTGGGTGTGAAGAGTTTATCTCAGCAGATCTTCTCCCCTGAGGATATGAATGCAACATGAGAGGAAACCCAGGCTGTATTAAAGGGATGGGATGTACTGTAGATTGCCAATGGCAATGTAGGTGGTAGATTGGATTCTTGCATCTTTACAACAGATGGCAAAGGCAGTTTGCCAAGGCAGCTCTTCACAGTCATTGTGTGCCAGAATCTTCAAATACAGTTGGTGGCTACCACTGAACCCAAGACATGAAAAGGTGGCAGCGCAGCCTGGCTGGTCTCCCGAGTGGAATAACTTTGACTGAACATCATTATCAAGGCTGGCCATCTGCAGTTGCATTTGAAGAAGATTGATTAAAAGGAGAATGTGATATAATATCAGAGGGCTTGATAGTCGACAACGCCAAATGGATGCTCTGTCAACGTGGGCTCAGATCCCCCCATGACTGCTGAGGGAATTAATAAAAATCGGGAAGATAAACCTAACTACCATGAGCAGTGACCATGAGGTTTTCAACAATTATTGTAAAGACCCATTTGATTAATTAATATATTTAAGGGAAAGAAATCTGCCATCTCTGGTCTGGCCAGCATCGTGATTGATTCTTAACTGCCCTCTGAAATGAGAGTCTAGATTAGAATGGTGCTGGAAAAGCGAAGCAGTTCATGCAGCATCTGAGGAGCAGTAAAATCGACATTTCAGGCAAAAGCCCTTCATCAGGAATACAGGCAGAGAGCCTGAAGGGTGGAGAGATAAATGAGAGGAGGGTGGGGGTGGGGAGAAAGTAGCATAGAGTACAATAGGTGATTGTGGGTGGGGATGAAGGTGATAGGTCGGGGAGGAGGGTGGGGAAAGGTAGCAAAGAGTACAGTGGGTGGATGGGGGTGGGGATGAAGGTGATAGGTCAGAGAGGAGGGTGGAGTGGATAGGTAGAAAGGAAGATAGGCCGGTAGAACAAGTCATGGGGACAATGCTGAGCTGAAAGTTTGGAACTGGGGTGAGGTGGAGGATGGAGAAATGAGGAAACTGTTGAAGTCTACATTGATGCCCTGGGGTTGAAGTGTTCCGAGGCAGATGATGAGGCGTTCTTCCTCCAGGCATCTGGTGGTGAGGGAGCAGTGGTGAAGGAAGCCCAGGACCTCCATGTCCTCGGCAGAGTGAGAGAGGGAGTTGAAATGTTGGACCACAGGGCGGTGGGGTTGATTGGCCCTCTGAAATGGCCTAACAAGCTATTCAGGTCAAGGGCATTTCAGAGTGGACCACAAGTGCTGACCTAGCCAGTGACGTCTACATAGAGTCAGAGAGATGCACAACACGAAAGCAGACCTTTCAGTCCAATTGGTCCATGCCAACCAGGTATCCTAACCTAATCTAGTCCATTTGCCAGCACTTGGCCCATATCCCTCCAACCCTTTCCTTTTCATATACCCATTCCGATGCCTTTTCAGTGCTGTAACTGTACCAGCCTCCACCATTCTGCTAGCAGCTTATTCCATGCAAACACCACCCTCAGTGTGAGAAAGTTGCTCCTTAGGTCCCTTTTATATCTTTCCCGTCTCACCCTAAACCCATGACTTCTAGTTCTTGACTCCCCCACCTCAGGACAAGACCTTCTCTTGTGAAAGAATAAAAAGGATAATAGGATGACTTCTTTTTGAGTCAGTACCGAATGGGTGGTGAAGGTACTTCCAGTGTATTGACCATAGGAGTTGGGAGGTCATGTTGCAGCTATATAGAACAATGGTTAGGACACTTTTGGAATACTGCATGCAATTCTGGTCTCCCTGCTTTGGGAAGCATCATGCAAAATCTGAAAGGGTCCAGAAAAGATGGCTTATAAAATGATGAGGGGCATGGATAGGGTGAATAGACAAAATCTTTTTCCCAGGTGGGAGTGGGGGAGTCCAACACGAGAGGGCATAGGTTTAAGGGGAAAGATTTAAAAGGCCCCTAAGGGGGCTACGGTGGCACAGTGGTTAGCACTGTTGCCTCACAGTGCCAGAGACCTAGGTTCAATTCCCGCCTCAGGCGACTGACTGTGTGGAGTTTGCACATTCTCCCCATATGACTGCGTGGGTTTCCTCCATGTGGTCTGGTTTCCTCCCACAATCCAAAAATGTGCAGGTTAGATGAATTGGCCATGCTAAATTGTCCATAGTGTTAGATGAAGGGGTAAATGTAACGGGGTGGGTTGTGGGTTGGTGTGGACTTGTTGGGCTGAAGGGCCTGTTTCCACACTGTAAGTAATCTAATCCAATCTAAAACCTTTCCATGCAGAGGATGGTGCATGTGTGGAATAGGCTGCCAGAGAAAGTGGTGGAGGCTGGTACGATTGCAACATTTAAAAGACATCTCGATGGGTATTTTAATAGGAAGAGTTTACAGGGATATGGGCCAAATGCTGGCAACTGGGACTAGATTAATTTAGGATACCTGGTCAGCATGGATCAGTTGGACCAAAGGGTTTTGTTATTATGCAGTGCAACTGTATGACGCTATGACTGAATGAGTTCTGGTAGGTAGACGGTTCCAAAACTTTGATCCAGTGAGGAAGCAGTACCACCTGATTTATAACAAGAATGTCTTTCGGATAACCTTTTCAATTTGCTACCTCCCTTATTCATTTTATGGTCCATTTTCCAGGCTTACTGGGAAGTAATAGTCTGGATTTCCCTTAGCTGAGCTAGTTAATGTTATATACCTTAGTGAGATCTTCCCTTGATTACCTTGTCCATAGACTTGCAGTTTGAGCTTCACTAATCTTCCTGCATAGCTCATCCACTTTATACTTGGGTCTTGTTGCAGAGTGTGAAAGAAAGAAATGCTTGACTAAAGCACAAAAGACAACCTACAAATGCAAAAGGAAATTAGCACAATGATTTACTGACACGTATCACAGTGGAAATGGGCAAATAACGTAAACTCCATTCCAATTCAACATAAGAAACAGCACCAGGAGTAGGCCCCTCTGAATCCATGCCACCATTCAATGCAATTATAGCTAATCTTACCTCAACACCATTTTTGTGCACTATCTCTGTCCATAAAAGCCACTTGGGTTGGAGAACTTTATGGTTTTGAGGTATTGGCAGTGAGACCAACAGTGGTAATATCATTGTAATGCAGAACCTTGGGCTAATACTCTGGGAATGTAGGTTCAAATCCCCTTGGTAGCTAGTTGAATTTAAATTTAGCTGATATTATAGAATATACAGCTCCAACCAGGGATGGTAACTAATGCACTACCATCAATTGTTGGAAATGAAATCTGGTTCACTAATGTTGTTTTGGGATGGAAACCTGCCATCCTTTACTCACCTGGTTTACATGTGGCTCGATGCCACTACAGTGTAGCAGATTATCACCAGCTCTCAAAAGCAATTAGATTAGACTTACAGTGTGGAAACAGGCCCTTCGGCCCAACAAGTCCACACCGACCCGCCGAAGCGCAACCCACCCATACCCCTACATTTACCCCTTACCTAACACTACGGGCAATTTAGCTTGGCCAATTCACCTGACCTGCACATCTTTGGACTGTGGGAGGAAACCGGAGCACCCGGAGGAAACCCACGCAGACACGGGGAGAACGTGCAAACTCCACACAGTCAGTCGCCTGAGTCAGGAATTGAACCGCTGTGAGGCAGCAGTGCTAACCACTGTGCCACCGTGCCGCCCATAAAAAAAAGGTTAAGGGAACAAAGGATGGGAAACAGATGCTAACCTGCCAGTGGCAACTGTAACTTAGAAAAGAGTAGTATTAAAAGGCAATAGCCCTATAGAATCACTGTGAAAATTGAGATATGGATGTATCACGGTGGCTCACAGTGCTAGGGACCCATGTTCGATCCCAGCCTCAGGTGACTGCCTACAAGAAATTTGCACGTTCTCCCAGTGTCTGTGTAAGTTTCCTCTGGGTGATCTGGTTACCTTCCACAATCTAAAGATGTGCAGGTTAGGCAAATTAGCCATGCTGAATTGCCCATAGTGTTCAGGAATGTGTAGGTTAAGTACATTAGGCTGGGGTAAAGGTAGAGTAATAGGGGAATGGGTCTTGTAGGGTTACTCTGTGGAGGTCCTGTGTGGACTTATTGGGCCGAAGGACCTGTTTCCACACTGTAGGGATTCCTTAAAAAAAGAAAGGTATGCCCAAACCCCCTTTGTCTTCTGATCCTTTGAATATAGCAGTCAAGCGTAATACAGATTTATTAATGCAGGCACAAACACTACTTCATTCAAGATATTTGAAAGGTGGGCTGAATAAGGCAAAGTCTTTAATCTAAAAGAGGCAAATTTCCTTCACGTGACTTCCAAGACTATCATTTTCCAGCAATACTTGTTCACGGGGAACAGGCATCACTCCTCACACCTTTTTGCTGATGTACTTAAGTGAGAACCTGAATTCAGCAAGATGTGCGGCTCACATTTAAATTGTGAGCAATGTTTGGAACCAACTTGCACAAACAGCAATGGATGCTGGATCAGTTGTTAATTTTAAATCTGACAGATAAAGTTTTGTTAAGCAAAGGTTTAAGGGATATGGGTCAATGGTGGGTATACGAAATTAGGCCACAGATCAGCCATGATAAAAGTGGAGTCACAAGTGAACAGGGCAGTGAAGATTTTTTGGTACACTGGCCTTCATCAGGCAGGGTATTGAGCATACAAGTTCGGAAGTTGTGTTGCAGTTGTACAGGAAGTTCATGAGGCTGCGCTTGAAGTATTGTGTTCAGTTTTGGTCACTTTGCCATAGGAAAGATGTTATTAAACTAGAAAGAGTGCAGAAGAAATTTACAAGGATGTTGCCAGGACTCAAGGGTCTGAGTTATAGGGAGAGGTTTAACAAACTAGGACTTTCTTCTTTCAAGCATAGGAGACTGAGGGAGGGGGGGATCTTATAGAAGTGCATAAGATCATGAGAAGCATGGATAGGGTGAATGCACTCAGTCTTTTTCCCAGGGTTGGTTACCAGTTTAAGGTAAGAGGGGGAAAGAATAACTGGGAACCTGAGAGGCAATGATATTATACAGTGGGTGGTACGTATACGGAATGAGCTGCCACTGGAAGTGATTGGGGCAGTACATTAACAACATTTAAAAGGCATTCAGACAAATACATGGATAGGAAAGGTTTAGAAGGACCAAGTGCAGGAAATGGGATTAGCATGAATGGAAATTTTGGTCAGCATGGACCAGTTTGGGCCAAAGGTCCTGTCTCTGTGCTGTCGGACTCTCTGACTCTCTGTGACTCATGAGGAATTTCAAAACTAGGGGCTCATTTTTAAGGTGAGGGGAGGGAGACTGAAAAAAGACAAGAGGCAAATTTTTTACATAAAAGGTGTTCTGCATATGGAATGAACTTCCTGAGGAAGTGTTCAATGTGGGTACAATTACAACGTTTAAAAGACATTTGAACAAGTACATGAATAGGAAAGGTTTGGAGGGATATGGGCCAGAGCAGGCAGGTGGGACTAGTTTAGTTTGGGATTATGTTCGACATGGTCTTTCTGGACAGAAGGATTTGTTTCCATGCTGTCAGACTCTATGATTCTATAACAGGCTGAAGGGGCTAAGTGGCCTACTCCTGTTCCTGAGATCCACTGCCTCCCCAGAAACCCTGCTTTGTGATTGTACAGGGACCTTCTGACTGTCGGTGAAATGTGTTACTCTGGTGTACCCTACTTATGCGAAAGTGAGGATTGCAGATGCTGGAGATCAGAGTCTAGATTAGAGTGGTGCTGGAAAAGCACAGCAGGTTAGGCAGCATCCAAGGAGCAGGAAAATCAACGTTTCAGGCAAAAGCCCTTCATCAGGAACCCTACTTATGCTTGCAATACTCATCAAGTCCTGTGGCACTGCAGCTGGACTGCATGGCAGTACCCATTAGCTTTGGAAATTATTTTTGATTATTTTCTCAACTGCTGTCAAGTTCTCCAGCTGAACTTCAAAGGCTTCAAATATAATCACACAGATGGGAAGTTGGGTGGAGGGGTGGTGTATTGGGGGTGAGAGCACAGGACCCATTGAATTTCACTGCCACATTAAGCCAGTTACAATGTGCATGATTTTCTTAAATAGGCGCAATCAGCAAATGACATATTAGGACACAATCAAACACTGTAGAAATGAAAGTAGGGGACAGATCAGATGCCAGCAATTTGCCTAAAGTTGTGTTGTTGTGCAATAACTGCATTAGTTTAAATGTAAATTGAAAGACATACAAGGCTGTGTGTGATGAGTGAAACAGAAAGGTTACAAAAAAGGAAAATTGTTATCGTTTCATGAGTCGGTTCGCAAATATCTTGTATCCTTCCCAAACCAGAGATATTTTGTAATCAATTGTCTCTCAGTTTAGATATTCTGTAGTGGTACACAGTAATTTAAATGTAAAACCAGCCTGTGGTTTGGAGGCTTATTTTAACTGTATTCCATGCCTCAGTGACTTTAATTTTATGATTTTACATTTAGTCGTGTAAGCAAATTTGATTTTATAGACTCGTATAAAAATGCTCCCCAGGCAAATTGTACTGCAAATTTCAATAAAAGCGGTGGAATATTACACCAATAGCAATGATAATTAGATGAACAGTTCTATTTAGATGCTCAGTAGTCTGAAAAATGACATTGCCAAAACAGTGAAATGGTCTTCACGAGGCACTCGATGACAGTACCTTGGCTCAGTGGTCATTTCCTTGCAGAATAAATATTAGGCCTTTAGCTCCCTGTATTGATGCCAAAGAAACATTGCGACAAATTCCACTCAGTGAAGGTGACCTTCATTATGCCAAGAGGTGGCTCAGAACACAGAGTTGAGAAGCAGTGGCTGGATGTGTTCTAGAGCTTTGATTAGCAGTGCTGTGTACCATGCAGTCAACAGAATCCCCAAATTATGACAATGTATGAAGAGGCCATTCAACCCATATGAGTGTGGGCCCTGGGCACCATTCCTCTGGAACCCTGCACACCATTTCTGTTTAATCATCTAATTGTCCCTTGAATGCCTTGATTGAGCCTGTCCCTGACACGCTTCCAGGCAGGTCTTTCCAGAACCAAACCCCATTCTCTGTGAAAAATTAACTTTTTTTTTTGCAAATCATCTTTAATCTGTGCCCTCTCATTCTTATGAGCAGGAATGGTTTCTCCACATCTGCTCACTCCAGAGCTCTCACAATTTTGAAAACTTCATTCAAACCTTCTCTTAGTATTTCCTCCCCAAGGAAAATAGTCCCGATGTCTCCAAACTGTCCTCAGAACTGAAGATCCTTATCCCTGGAGTTATTCTGGTAAACCTCCTCTGCACCCTCTCCAATGTGTTCACATCCTTCTTATGTTATAGTTCAAAGTTTGTGCGAAGATTTGTAGCTCGGGTGCTTGTTGTAGTGGTTCTGTTCGCCGAGCTGGAAGTTTTTGTTGCAAACGTTTCATCCCCTGGCTCGGAGACATCATCAGTGCTCTGGAGCCTCCTGCGAAGCGCTTCTTTGATGTTTCTTCCGGCATTTATAGTGGTCTGTCCTTGCCGCTTCCGGGTGTCAGTTTCAGCTGTCCGCTGTAGTGATTGGTATATTGGGTCCAGGTCGATGTGTCTGTTGATGGAGTTTGTGGATTAATGCCATGCCTCTAGGAATTCCCTGGCTGTTCTCTGTCTGGCTTGCCCTATGATAGTAGTGTTTTCCCAGTCGAATTCATGTTGCTTGTTGTCTGAGTGTGTGGCTACTAGGGATAGCTGGTCGTGTCGTTTCGTGGCTAGTTGGTGTTCATGTATGCGGATTGTTAGCTGTCTTCCTGTTTGTCCTATATAGTGTTTTGTGCAGTCCTTGCATGGTATTTTATAAACTACATTAGTTTTGCTCATGTTGGGTATTGGCTCCTTTGTTCTAGTAAGTTGTTGTCTGAGCGTGGCTGTTGGTTTGTGTGCCGTTATGAGTCCTAGGGGTCGCAGTAGTCTGGCTGTCAGTTCTGAAACGCTCCTGATGTATGGTAGTGTGGCTAGTCCTTTTGGTTGTGGCATGTCCTCGGTCCGTGGTCTATCTTTTGTTATAGTCATAGTGTCCTACAGCATGAAGACAGGCCCATTGGCCCAAATTGGTCCATGTTGACCAAAATGTCCATCCATGCTAACCCCATTTCCCTGCACTTGGCCTGTATCCTTCTAAACATTTGTTGTGGCATCCTGTGTAGAATCACTGAAGAAGATGTGGGGAAGACCTGTAGGATTGAAGCCAGAAGTGAGCAGTTGTGGCTGTCAGGAGGATGGTGGGCTGATGGACCTGACCAAACTTGAGATTCTTGTATCTGAAAGGAGAGAGCGCGCTTGTGTTGACATTTGGAATTCTGAAACAGCTTCTAGAGCCAATTCTTGGGATGTCAGGTCTGACGGATGGAGAGAGACTGGATCATTTCAGACTACATTCACTGAAGTTTAGGGAAATGGGGGGACTCTCATCGAAGGCTGTAAAAATTAAACAGGACTGGACAAGGTAAAAATCAACTAGGCGAAAGGGAGTACTGCAGATGCTGGAGGTTAGAGTTGAGAGTGTGGGGCAGGAAAAGCACAGCAGATCAGGCAGCATCCAAGGAGCAGGAAAATCGACATTTCAGGCAAAAGCCCTTCATCAGGAATGAAGACAAGGTAAATGCAAGGAGGATGTTCCCAATGACC
The DNA here is from genome assembly GCF_020745735.1 of Hemiscyllium ocellatum. NCBI lineage: Eukaryota > Metazoa > Chordata > Chondrichthyes > Orectolobiformes > Hemiscylliidae > Hemiscyllium > Hemiscyllium ocellatum. The sequence continues at coordinate 17,366,386 of NC_083402.1, forward strand.
AGGAAGTCCAGAACCAGGGGTCACAGTGTCAGGATATGTGATGGGCCATTCTGGACTGAGATGAGGAGAAATGTCTTCACCCAGAGCGTGGTGAACCTGTAGAATTCTCTGCCACAGAGAGCGGTTGAGACCAAGACATTGAAAGTTTCCAAGAAGGAGATGGATATTATCCTCAGGGCTCGAGGAATCAAATGGAGAAAGCAGGAACAGGTTTCTGAGTTGGATGATCAGCCATGATCATATTGAATGGCAGAGCAGGCTCAGAGGGCTGAATAGCCTCCTCCTGTTCTTATTTTCTACATTTCTAGAGAACATGTTCCAGCTTCCAGCCACTTAATTTGGCAGGAGGCTGGAAGAACACAGCAAGCCAGGCAGCATCAGGAGGTGGAGAAGTCATTATTTCAGGTGTAACCCTTCTTCAGTCCTGATGCTGCCTGGCTTGCTGTGTTCTTCCAGCCACCTGCCTGTCTATTTTGGATTCCAACATCTGCAGTTTCTTTGTTTCTAATCTAGTTTACGTGGACAGACAGCCACGGGGGATATATTAGCTGTGATTCTTCCTGCGGAATAACAACTAGAGATTGCCACCTCTCCAGTTGCATGTCATGACCCTTGCAATGACTGAAAAAGAATTGGGAACACCTACAGGTTATGCCAAGCAGAAAAAATATGATGCTGTTGATCAGGGCCCTCAAAAACTGAAACACAATGTAACAAAAACTGTGGAAGCCAAGTCACTGAATATAGTCAAGAAAGAAATAGATAAGTCTTTAGATTTTAAAGGTGTCAAGGGATATGGGAGAAAACAGGAATTGAGATAGAGACCAGCCATGATTATTTTGAATGGCAGAACAGTCTCAAAGGGCTGAATGGCCTATTCCAGCCCTAGGTTTCTGTTTCTATATCAAATATGGAATTCAGAATGGTTTTTTTCTCGACTACTTTGAATATGAAATTTATTACTATAAGGAGGCAAACAGTATTAATGTATTCAAAGAGAAGTCATATGAGGATATAAAGAGAAACTAATAGGACAGTTGATGGGGTTATGTGAAGAAGATTCACATGGAATATTTGGGGTGGCATGGTGGCTCAGTGGTTAGCACTGCTGCCTCACCTGGGTCCCAGGTTCAATTCCAGCCTTGGGCAGCTGTCTGTGTGGAGTTTGCACATTCTCCCCGTGTCTGTGGGTTTTCTCTGGGTGCTCTGGTTTCCTCCCCAAATCAAAAGATGTGCAGGTGAGGTGAATTGGCCATGCTAAATTGCCCATAGTGTTAGGTGCTAGTCAGAGGGAAATGGGTCTAGGTGGGTTACTCTTCGGAGGGCTGGTGTGGACTGGTTGGGCCAAAGGGCTTATTTCCGCACTGTAGGGAATCTAATCTTAATATTAACAACTTATATTTTTGATGGATCTTTACTGCACCAAAGCATGCTAAGACACATCATTATCTGAGAGAGACAGTGAGTGTGTGTGTGTGTGTGTGTGTGTGTGTGAGAGAGAGAGAGAGAATATTGGAGAATTAGACAGCTAAAGGCACCAATGCTATGGTGGACCAATTAATTCTGACAAAAAGCCAGAATTATAGAAATATAGATAGCTTAAAGGTTTGTGAGGTAGAAGAAGTTGGCAGAGGTAGAGAAAGGTGAAGCCATGTTGTCTTGTAAACAAGAGCAAGAATTCAAAAATTAAGCTACTACCTGCCTGAGAACCAAAGCAAGTCAATGAGTGAAACAGAATTTGGCATCAATATGGACACATAGGCATCAGAGTTTTGGATAACTTTAGGTTATTGAGATTAGAAAATTACTAAATAATTAAAGGACAAAAGAAGGAGAGGAAATAAATACAATAACCATCACTAGAGGAAAAAGTACGAGGGAGACTAATGAGGGTAAAGACTGATTAGTCCCTTGGATCTCATGGATGCAATTTGGAATCTTAAAGGAAGGAGCTGCAGAGACCGCAGATGAACTGGTTATAATCTTCCAAGAATCATTAGATTATGAAAATGTCCCATGGGATTGGAAAGCTGCCAGTGTGAAACTTTAGTGAAAGAGGAAAGGAGACAAAAAAAAGGCAATTATAGGCCAGTTAGCTTAATAGTAGTTATTGGGATAATTTGTTACAGTTTATTATAGAGCATGTTTTAGCAGAGCATTTAGAAATACATGATATGATTGAACAGAGTCAGCATGGCTTCATGAAGGGAAAATCATGCCTGAAAGTCTACTAGAATAATTTGAGAGGTAACAAGCAGGATAGATAGAGGGGAAATAGTAGATGTAATATACTTGGGTTTTCAGGAAAAAATATTTGATAAGGTACCACATGTTAGGCATTTAATAAGAGCCCATAATGTTGAAGATAATCTATTAGCATGGATGGAGGATTGTCTAACTAAGAGAAGACAGAGAGTTGGGATGAGGGGACATATTCAGAATAGCGCTCTCAATTATTTACAATAACAAAGTCAGTCAATGTACTCTAGTTAAATTTGCAGGTGACACAAAACTAACTGGAAAAGTAACCGGTGAGGATGACACAAAGATTCAGCACAGGGTTATAGACAAGTTAAGTGAGTGGGCAAAAACTTTTCAGAAAGACTATTCAAAGCATGAGAAAGATTTTAAATCAATAAGAGAATTGAATATTATGGTGTAAGTAATATGGCAGGAAAGTGAAGCTGCGGATTGTCAGATCATCTAGAATTTTATTGAATGGGAGAGCAGACCCACTGGTCTCAATGGCTTACTTCTGCTCCTACATTTGTTTGTCTACTACTGAATAGACATGGCAAAGATACAATGGGCCAAATCGTCTCATCTATGTGGTTTGATTCAATGCATTGACCTCAGGTCAAATGTATGTCCTGCAATGTTCAAATGTGGTTGACATTTTAGGGGACCTAAATATTTTAGGCAGCTTTATTTTGTTTAAGGCATGGATGTGACACTACATGAATGTAAGGAACTTCCCTTACATTCCTATTGGCTTGTGTCCAATATTTAGTCTACCTCTTTAATTCAGTCACTTCAAAAAATTGAACTTTGGCATAAAGCTGTCTCTGAGTTCACCTTCTCCACAAAAATCACTTGTTGCTCCTTCGATCCTGTTCCCATTAAATTGCGGACCACCAATTTTCCCCTGCTGTCTCCAAGATGTCCAGCATTGTTACTGATTCTCTCTTGTAAGAAGTTGTGTGTCTTTCCTTTAAATCTCTTGACACCTCTCTTCAAAGAGAAACAAACATTAACATCAATCTTTCTTGCAAATTATCTTCCAACCTTCAACCTCCCTGTCATCTCCAAAGTGCTCAAACATGCAGTTGCCTCAAAAATCATTATCCAAAAATGAATAAAGAGTGAACTGTCTGAAGTGACAACTTTCAAATGGGATTGTAAATCACAGACATGTTTACTCCTTCCAATAAGCATCTGTAAAATACCCATGTCACTTTTCAAAAAATTGCAATGTTCAACCTGAAGCCCACACTTTATTTGCACTTAAAACCTTAAGACTGATCTGTTTAACCAAGTTTTGGCTCATCACATCTTATGTCTAATGTTCTATGATTCTTTGATCTCCCTATATGGTTTGATATCACTATTTGTTTTATAGTGCCGCTGCGTGGCACCTTAAGATGTCTTAAAGGCATTCTATAATTGTAGGTGATCCTGATTCAGGCCTGCCTACAAAGAATATCCACTCTAACACAAGCAGTCTGACAGGACCTAGCTTCAAAGCTTTACTGCCTTCAATGTGGACTTTTAAGCACTCATGTATTAGCTGTGTGATTAATGTGTGTCTCTCTCCCACTCAGCTTTGCCAAAGCAGCATGAACTGTATCAAGATTAGATTGACCCAATATGGCCAAATGGATTTCAATATCAACAAGTCATTGAGTTGGACCTGAAAGCACAAATCAGTGAGATAGACAGCTTTCTCGTTAGTAAGGCAATCAAGTGCTTTGTGAGCAAAGCAGAAAAGTGGAGTTGCACATTATCAGATTAACCATGATCTCGTTGAATAACAGAGCAGCCTCAATGGGCTGAATGGCTCATGGTTTTATGATGAAAAGTTAGAAACAGTGGAGGCCCATGAGATTTATGAGAGCATGTACATAGATCCTTAAAGTATCATGGGCAGGTATAATAAGTCATACAGGGCCTTCATTCAAAGGATAAGAATATCATGATCATCTGTTCCCATTGCCACTCCTCTGCCTATCAATAGTATATTAAAAATATTTTCAGTTTGAAGAAATCATACTGGATTCAAAGTGTTAACTCTGTTTCCCTCCCTCCAGATGCTGTCAGACCTGCTGAGTCTCTCCAGCATTCTCTGTGTATGTTTCAGATTTTCAGCACCCACAGTAGTTTGCATTTATTGGAATGTGGTGGCTGTTTGTTATAATCCACTCAGGGAATGTGATTAGCAATGTGCACATTGTCTGGAGCAATGGATAATGATGGAAGGGTCTCTAACCTTCTGTCCAACACATGACCAACGAGGAAGCTCTCCCTGTCCTACAGCCTGCCGTCCATGTGTGGTGGAAGAAATGGCAGTTTGGTACTTAACCTGCTTAGCCACACCATGGGTACAGTCTTCATAACCATTAGGTTCTCAAACTCAAAACTTCTGGTTGTATGACAACAGCATGAACCACTATACCAGAAGCCGTGGAGAAATATAGGAACTAGGAACAGGGCAATCTTTTTAAATTTAAAGATTTATCAAGCTTTCTTGAATCTGTTTAGTAACTTGGCCTGCACAGCCTTCTCTATCCTGTGACTGTGATCCCTATTTCTAGACTCCCGATCCAGGGAATCCATTCTCCCTGCATTTAGTCTGTTCAGTCCTGTTAGGCTTTCAAATATTTCAATTAGTTCCCTTCCAATCTTTCCAAACTCTAGTGAATACAGGCCCAGTTGAACCAATCTCTCTTCATAGGACAACCCTGTCTTTTCTGGTATCAACCTTGTGAGCATCCGTTACACGCCCTGCTTGATAGGGAGACCAAAATTGTTCACAAAATTCTAAATGTATTTTCACCAAGACTCTTTATAAATGTTGCCTACTTCTGAATTCATACCCTCTTCTCATGAAGGCCAATATATCATTTTCCTTCCTCACTGCTTGCTGCACTTCCCTCAACTAGTGCACAAGAACACTCAGATTCCTTTGAACGTTCACACTTTCCAATATATCACCGCTTAAATAGTACTGTTCCTTTCTGTATTTCACACCGAAGTGTATAACTTCACATTTAGCCAATTTGTATTGTATCTGCCATGTGTTTGCCCACTCCCTCACTTTGTCTAAATCACCTTGAAGTCTCCTTACATGCTTTCACAACTTATAATTCTTCCCTGTTTTGTGTCATTAGCAAACTTAGATTGGTGGGTCCCAAGCATTGAATCTGTGATAACACAGAGTTACTGTCTGCCATTTGGAAAAAAAACTTTATATTCCACTCTCTGTTTCCTGTCTATCAACCAAATCTCAATACTTGCTAACATATTACCTCCAATCCCATGTACCCACTAAACTCTTTTGAGGGACCTTAGCAAAATCCATATATACCAGACCCACTGATTCCTCCTTATCTATAAGACCATAAAATCATTCTGGGAGCAGAATTAGAAAATTTGACCCATCAAGTCTGCCCCAGCACTCAGTCAAGGCTGATATGTTTCCCAATCCTGTTCTTCTGCCCTCTTCCCACAGCCCTTGAGCCCCAAAAATACTCCAGCAGGTTTATTAAGTATGATTTACTTTTTACAAACTCAGTACAGACTCAGATACAAGAGATGAACATCACATTGCAGCAATACCTGGAGCACAGTGTTCAGCTCTAGACACCATCTTCGGAAGCCCTTACTGATTTTGAAAGGAATAGTACATAGATTTACTGGAACGATACATCGAAGGGTTAAGCTACCGGGCTAGGTTGGAGCTGTATTCCTTTGAATTTAGAAGATTAAGGGGTGATTTAATCAAAATTTACAAGATATTAAGAGGAACTGTTGAGATAGTGAAACTGTTTTTACTGGTTGGAGGACATAGGGCCGTGGGGCAGGGATTAAAAATTAAAGACAGTAACTTGCAGAAATGAGATTTAGAAATATTCTATTCTTGAAGGGCAGTAGAAGTTTGAAAGTATCTTCCACAAATCACAGTTGATGTTAGATCAATTGTTGATTTTAAATCAACATTAATAGATTTCTATGATCTTGAGCTATTGAGGGATATAGGGCAAAGATGAGTCTAAGGGGTTTGCCACAATTTGGCCACAATCTCCTTAAGTTGCAGAACTGACTCAAGGGATTTGTATATTAACATCTCACACCCACAAATGAAAAATTCAACTACGTAAGCACTTAAGAAGATAAGAAAAGTCATTCCTTGCATTCGTAACTGACAAGAATTTTAAGCTGAGCGTACTGCTTTGAGCATGCATTCTGCTGTTTAAAATGTATTAGTTTAAAGCTAACCTGCAGGGAGTAAAACTGAAAATTGTTTGAGTGTTGAATTCATAATACTCAGCAATTATTAAGAGAGAAATTGCATGCTCCATCTATTATCATTTCATCCACTCCATCAACATTGCAATGTAAATAGATATAATTATGAGTTTCCGAACATACAGTTCATGAAGGGTAACAATTCTAAACCCTCAGTAAGTGGCACATTGTACTGAATATTTTAGCCTTGAAAGCCAACTAAAAGTATTAACTTCATTATGGGGCAGTCTTTCTTTGCATACAAAGCATTGACAGTTGTCTGTGCATGCTTGTACTGTATGAAACAGCATAATAATTACTTGGATAGTAGAATGATGTGATATCGGAGGCCCTTCAGCCCATCAAGTCTGTACCACCAAAGCTACACTAAATTTACAGTAGTTCCACTTTCAAGCACAAGGCCCATAGCTTTGAACATTATGATCTTTCAAGTTCTGAGGAAAGGTCACTCGACCCAAAATGTTAACTCTGATTTCTCCACAGATGCTGTCAGACCTGCTGAGCTTTTCCAACAATTTCTGTTTTTTTGCTTCTGATTTACAACATCCACTGTTTTTTTTCAGTCATGACCTTTCAAGTGCTCATCTAAGTACCTGTTTAAAGGTTTTCAGGTTTCCTGCCTCAACTCCCTCTGAAGAAATACATTCTGTACACCCACCAACCTCTGGGTGTAAATATCCTGCCTCAAATCCCCTCTCAACCTCTGACCTTTCACTTCAAAACTACCCCCTTTTTATTGTACATTCTCCTCATAATCTAATGCACTTCTGTAAGTTCCCTCTTCAACCTTATCTGCTCCAAAGAAGACAATGGAACCTTATCCAGCCTCTCTTCATAGTTAATGAGAACATGTACATTCCCCTTTCATTTTCACTGCTCTACCTCAGGGTTTCACTGCATTGAATACATTTTTATTAGTTCCTGCTGCGACGTCACCACTTCCACTCACTGTCTGCACTTCGAAATTTATTCCACTTTCCCTTGTTCTTCCAATGGAAATAAACACTGCCAGAAAGCAATAATCTCACGAGGCACGATGTTTCTGCGATTTTGATTGTGGTGGAGGTTCAGGGAGTGTACTGTATGAAAGGATTTCCTTTCTCTTCCACTGAATTTTCACGCAACATCTTTTAAGTGTCTATTGCAGCCTCAGCAACAAGACGAAAGGAAGTAGTAAAATGCACTAAGAATGTAGAGCAAGATTTGTTGGAGAAGATTACATGGGAGTGTGGCTGTTCAGAATGTCCTTGGAAGACTAAAGTCATCTGTGGCAGAAAGATTATTAGAAAGTCAATGTAAGGCGAGAAGAGATTGATCGTCAGAGATTAAAGGAAGTTACATTGTGGCATCTGACTGCATTTTATGGTATCAGGGAATCCCACCACAAAGGAGGACGCAATTGGGTCCACCATGCCTATGCTAGACTTTTTTAAAGAACTATCTAGTTATTTCCACTCCCTTGCCTTTTACCCAGAGCCTTGACTTCTCCCCTTTTTAAAAGCAACTGTGTCCTCTAGTCTTCCAGGCAATGAATGAAGATTGCACCCACTCACTGGGTAACTTTTTCCCCCTCCAGCTGTGTTCTCTGGCTACTTGCCTGGCCAAAGTGGAAATAGTTTCTCTCCTATTTCCTCTGTGAAAAAAACCCATAATTTTGATCAGACCTACCACTTAACAACTTAACAGCTGCTCTCTATGCAGGAGCTCCTTGATATACGAACATCTGACTTATGAACATGCATACTTACAAGTGTAATCCCATATGAGGCTGTAATTTTAAAGACCCGACACACAAAAATATTTCTTTTATTTACTTTCAATTTATAGAATCCCTGCAGTGTGGAACCAGGCCATTTGGCCCGTCAAGTCTACACTGACCACCGAGACCTGCCCGCCCATCCTAGCATCACTATGAGTGACCCTATGCCACATGAATGGCTGCAGTTCAAGGAAACAGCTCGCCACCAACTTCTCAGGAGTAATATCTCTATGTAAACACAGAATCCTTGCATTGTTACGACATACAGGAAGGCCATTCAGCCTTGCCTGTCTAGCCTAGCCAATGAAATAAAAGCAAACTGGGGAGAATATTCAAGCTGAGAGCTTAACAGGGATTTACAAAGATTGAGTATAAAGCACTTGACTTATAAATTCAAGGACTCTGTGAGCTTTATTAACTCATGCTGGCAGCTTCAAAGATTACTTTGGGTTATTAAAGGTTTTTGAATTAGTATTTCAAATAATTTTACTGCTTCAGTTTTCTGTCAGTGGTCACATTCCCTGACTGGTAAATCAGGACCAATTATTTCTGTATAAGTCTTGAATAGATTTGGTTGAAAATTCTAACGACTGCCTGTGGTCACAAATGAAGGTCTTCTGTTACTTATTATATAGCTGCAATTAACGGGAAGTTTGGCAAGTAATGAGGTAAAAAGGAACAGAAGGGTATCGCAATAGTGTTAAATAAGGTAGGAGTGAAGTATAAACACCAGCATAGAACAGTTGGTCAAATCTGTTTCCAGCCTGCAAAAATGTGGCCGTTTTTTATGAATAATTCATTCATGAAATGTGGGCTTCACTGGCTGAGCCAACATTTATTGCCTATCCATAGTTGGTGACAGTGGTGATGAGCTGCCATCTTGAACCACTGCAGTCGATGTGCTGTAGATTGACCCAGAATGCTATTAGAGATGGAATTCCAGGATTTTTTAATTTTTTTTATTAGATTAGATTACTTACAGTGTGGAAACAGGCCCTTCAGCCCAACAAGTCCACACCGACCCGCCGAAGCGCAACTCACCCATACCTTTTACATTTACCCCTTACCTAACACTACGGGCAATTTAGCATGGCCAATTCACCTGACCTGCAGGTCTTTGGACTGTGGGAGGAAACCAGAGCACCTGGAGGAAACCCACGCAGACACGGGGAGAACGTGCAAACTCCACACAGTCAGTCGCCTGAGGGTGGAATTGAACCCAGGTCTCTGGCGCTGTGAGGCAGCAGTGCTAACCACTGTGCCACCGTGCTGCCCGCAAAGATTTTGACCCAGTAACAAGTGAAGGAATGGTGATATGTGTTCCCTGTTCAATCACTCCATTAAATTACAATTTGCATAGTTTTTCTGCGGTTATTATTTTAACATTGGAGTTAAAATTTCTTGTGATTCCCAGAAATTTGAAGCACTCATATTTGTAGACTACATTGTAAATCAAATGCATTTTTCTGTATCTCTCCATGTGGACAGATCAATGCGTTGTTGCTTTGGTCCTGACTGTATTGCAGCAGTCAGTGATGTGATATGCAGAGGAACCTCGATTATCCAAATACCAATTATCCGAAAATCAAATATTCCGAAGGAGATCTCAAGGTCCCGATAGAAACATTACATCAAAGACGTGTTTCCAACAGTGATCGCGCCTTTTGTTTACAGTGATTAAACAGACACCATCTCCAAATGATTGACCTCCTGCCCTCACTGTCTCCTCACACTTTCCCTGGAGTTCTACAGAAGGGTGTGCCCGAAAACCCCCCACCTCTTCCCCAGGTAATATGACCAACATTGTCCTGTGCAGAGCAGAGGTGGAACCTGTCAAAAAGTTGCAGTTAAAATTTGTGTGTATGTGCACTATTTGGAGACATACCCCACAAAGGCAGCTAAAGCAGCAGCAGTCTTATTGTTGGTGTCCAGTCCAGCTGCCCTGGCGAGGGGGCGGGGGCAGTGCAGGACGGGGATATGGGGGTGGGCAGCAGTGTTGGACGGGGAAAGGTGTTGGATGGGGGCAGGGGGAGGTGTTGGACGGAGCGGAAGGGCATGGGTGGTGTCAGGGGGTGGGGCAGATGTTGGACAGGGAGGGGACTGGGGTTATGTGCGCTGTTCGCTGCTGCAGTCTCCTGAATAGAGAGCAGACTTTAAAACTCCGAGCCCCAGCGGAAAGGCATTTAATCGATTAACCGAATAATCAATTATCCGAATGAAATAGTGCCCACCCATCTCATTCAGATTAGATTAGATTAGACTTACAGTGTGGAAACAGGCCCTTCGGCCCAACAAGTCCACACCGACCCGCCGAAGCGAAACCCACCCATACCCCTACATTTACCCCTTACCTAACACTACGGGCAATTTAGCATGGCCAATTCACCTGACCCGCACATCTTTGTGACTGTGGGAGGAAACCGGAGCACCCGGAGGAAACCCACGCAGACACGGGGAGAACGTGCAAACTCCACACAGTCAGTCGCCTGAGTCAGGAATTGAACCCGGGTCTCAGGTGCTGTGAGGCAGCAGTGCTAACCACTGTGCCACCGTGCCGCCCACTTTTTTTTTCTCTTTTTTTTTAAAAACTGGGGCCCAGATCACGGAACCATTCCTCCCTCACCAACAACACCCCCCTCCCCCCCCCCCCAAAATAAAATAAATGGCACCGAAAACTAAACCGATTGAAAAGGGAGGTGGGGGGGTGGATTTTAAAAAGGAAAAACCTCGAGCGGCCCAAAAATTTATTTCACTTTTTTTCTCCTCTCTCAAAAACGAAATGGAGCTAAAATAAAAACTTCCCGTTTTTTTTCTCTCTCTTTTTCCAACCCCCCAGTCCAGAAAAAAAAGAAAGTGACTGTGCAGTGCGCGCTTCCCCTTGCCCCCTCTCTCCTCCTCCTCCTCTTCACTTACTTACTGGGCTTCACGCTCAATCCCCAGCCCCCACACACACACCCCCACTCCACTCCACTCTACTCTACTCCAACCACTCCACGCGCGTACCCGCGCCGGCCTCTGCTCGCCCCTGCCATCCCTGCGCGCGCTCCCTCACTCCCTTCCTTCCTTCCTTCGTCTCTCTCTCTCTCCCTTCCTTCGTCTCTCTCTCTCAATCAAGGTTTCACTGTATATGTATACATGGAATCCTAGCATCATTACAACACATGGAGAAGCCCTTCAGCCTGACCTGGTTGTCCTATGGTTCTCTGAAGGAAAGCTCACCAATGCCACTCCCCTGCCTTCCCCATAATCCTGAACATTTCTTTTTCAGATAATCTAATTCCCTCTTGAATGTCTTGATTGAACCTGTCTCCACTACACTCTCAGGAAGTGCATTCCACATCCTAATCATTCCCAGCTCAAATGTTTCTTTGTCATTTTGCAATTGCTTCTTCTGTCAATCCCTTAAATCTGTGCTCTCTAGTTCTTAGTCCATGAAAATACACAGAATATTCTAAATCAAAGTCAAATTGGAACAATATAACAAAACTACTTCAACTTAAACAAGTCAGTAGTGTCGTTGGGACAAATTTTGGCTTCACCTTCGACACCCATACCCAGTGAAAGAAGAAACAAACTAAAAATAGATACAGGAATTTCAAATGATTGCATTCACAAATCAATGTGCTACTCAATGAATTCTCACATGAGGTACTTAGATTCCCTACAGTTTGGAAACAGGCCTTTTGGCCCAACAAGTCCACACCAATCCTCTGAAGAGTAACCTACCTTGACCCTCCTGCCTGACGAAGGCACTGAACACTGGCCAATTCACCTAACCTGAACATCTTTGGAGTGTAATAGGAAACTGGAGCACTCAGTTTTGGAGGAAACCCACATAGACATGGGGAGAATGTACAAGGTGGGAATCGAACCTGGGTGTCTGGCTCTGTGAGGCTTCGCACAAAAAGAAAAAGTGATAGGCCTTAAAACAGGAGATAAGCTGTTCACTAGGAAAGCGCTGAATCAAAACCAGAAGGACATTCAGTCTATTGTGTCTATACTAGCTCTTAGAATTGTAGAAATAGATTCAGTAATTTAGGTAACCTATCTGTTAGAAGAGAAGCTTCAGGTCAACAGCAACTTTACTCGGTCCAGAGAGAGAAAACAAAATCACATGTGGATGAACTAACCTCTTCTGGATTTCTACATGACATCATCAGTCTTCTGGACTTCATATCGAGTTCAACAATTTTAGTGCTTGAATACCTTTTCCCATCCGTTTCACCACCCACGCACCAGGCCTTGTTGTCACATGGGCTGCTACCACACACTACCCATTGATAGCCACTAATAGACCCCATTTGTAGCTAATTATTTCCCAGACTGAACTTTACCCACTCCTTTGTCTATCCAACTGTTTTCCCCTCTCTTTGGGCTCAATCTTCAGGTCACAAATTGATCTGAAGCCAGTGAATGCTTGGGAACTGATGACTAGGAGGGAATTAGATTCACAATGAAAGAAAAAGTGAAATTCAGGATGAAGGATGTTAATTCATTTCACTGGAATGGAAATACCATGTTAACTAAGTGAAAAAATTCCAGTAAAGCAATCCTTCAGCAGTTAATTACTTTCTGAATGGGTGTGAATGGGATATATTAAAGCCAATGATTTAGGGAAAAACAAAGAGGTAAAGTAATAGAAACTAGGAGCAGGGATAGACCATTCAGCTCTTTGAGTATCATCCGCCATTCAATATCACCATGGTTGATAGTCTATCATCAATGCCATCTTCTTTAAAATCTTAAAACTTACCTTTTCCTTCTATATATTCAGTCACTTGGCCTCCAACCCTTTGGTAGTTGAGAATTCCACCAGTTCAGTACCTTTTGAGTGAAGCAATATTGCTGCATCTCGGTTCTAAATGATTGACCCTATATCTTGAGACTGGGTCACCCGGTTCTAGATTCCACAACCAACAAAAGTGGCCTCCCTGCATCTGTTCAGCATTTGGTCAGGTTACGAGAGTGGACAAAGGGAGAGATTAGGGCCCCTCAAAGATCAGCAAGGCGGCCTTTGTGTGGAGCCACAGAAAATGGGGGAGATATTAAATGAGTAGTTTGCATCAGTATTTACCATGGAAAAGGATATGGAAGATATAGACTGTAGGGAAATAGATGGTGACATCTTGCAAAATGTTCAAACTACAGAGGAGAAAGTGCTGGATGTCTTGAAACAGGTAAAGGTGGATAAATCCCCAGGACCTGATCAGGTGTACCCGAGAACTCTGTGGGAAGCTAGAGAAGTGATTGCTGGGCCTCTTGCTGAGATATTTGTATCATCGATAGTCACATATGAGGTGCCGGAAGACTGGAGGTTGGCACACGTGGTGCCGCAGTTCAAGAAGGGTGATAAGGACAAGCCAGGGAACTGATGTCGGTGGTGGGCAAGTTGTTGGAGGGAATCCTGAGGGATATACATGTATTTGGAAAGGCAAGGACTGATTAGGGATAGTCAACATGGCTTTGTGCCTCAGTAACTCATGCATGGTGCTGAGCATTGTGCAATCATCAATGAATATCCCCACTTCTTATGATGGATGGAAAGGCACTGATGAAACAGCTGAAGATGGTTGGGCCTCAGACTACCCTGAGGAACTCCTGCAGAAAGGTCCAGGTGCTGAGATGATTGACCTCCATCAACCAAACCAACTTCCTTTGCAATAGGAAGCAAAGAGATTTCACCCCCGACTTCCATTAACTCCAAGTTATGGTAGGGCTCCTTTATGCCGCACTCAGTCAAATGTTGCCTCGATGCCAAGGGCAGTCACTCTCACCTCACCTCTGGAATTTGGTGCCCTTGTCCATGCTTGAATGAAGGCTGTAATAAGGTCAGGAGCTGAGTGGTCCTAATGGAGCCCAAACTGAGGGTCACTGAGAATGTTATTGCTAAGCAGGTGCTGCTAAATGGCATATTTGATGTCACCTTCCCTCACTTTACTGATTCAGAAGTCACACGACTTATTTGAAATCACAAGCTTTCAGAGGATTGCTCCTTCGTCAGCTCTGAAAACTTGTGATTTCAAGTAAATCTGTTGGACTATAACCTGGAGTCACGTGACTTCTGACTTTGTCAATCCCAGTCTGACACCAGAACCTCCATATCACCTCTTCACTGATGATCAGGAGTAGATTGATAGGGGGGTAGTTGGTCAGGTTGGATTTGTCCTGATATTTGTGCACAGGACATACCTGTACAATTTTCTACAGTGTCAGGTGGATATCAGTGTTGTAACTGTGTCTTGACAGAGCTTGGCTAGGGGAGCGACATGTTCTGGAGCACAAGTTTTCATTACCATTGCTAGAACGTTGTCAGGGCCCATAGCCTTTGCAGTGTCTCCAACTATTTCTGGATATCGTGTGGGTTGAATCAAATCGGCTGAAGACTAGTATCTGTGATGCAGGGGACCATTGGAGGAAGCTGAAGTCTCCACTCAGTGGGTCATCCACTCAGCACTTCTGTCTGAAGATTGCTGCAAAACCTTTCACCTTATTTTTTGCACTGATGTGCTGGGCTCTTCTATCATTCAGGATGGGCGTATTTGTGGAGTTTCGTCTCTACAGTGAGTCTTTTAATTTACATCTCCATTGATGACTGGATGTGATTAGACTGCAGAAATTAGACCTGGTCCCTTGGTTCTAGAACCACTTAATGCCATCTATCCCTTGCTGCTTATGCTGTTTGGCATGCAAGTAATCCTGTTTGGTAATTTTACCGGTTTTCAGGTTTGCCTGGTGCTGCTACTAACATGCTCCATTCTCCATTGAACCAGAGTTGACCCATTGCTTGATAGGAATAGTGGATATGTTTGTCATAAAACATAATTAGCATAATTTATCAGTGTTCTGACCTTTAGTTCATGAATGTGAGCTGCATATCAATCAATTCGGACACCCTAACAAAATAGTGAGGTTACAGATTCTGTTCAAATACAATTGAGCTGTTGCTAATTTTCCACAGCACTTCATGGGGGCCCAGTCATCAGTTGCTAGATCTGTTCAAAATATAGCTCACTAAGCACAGTGATAATGCCACACGATGCAGTGGAGGGAACGCTTATTGTGAAGAAAGGGATTTGTCTTCATAAGGACTGTGCGTTGGCCACCCTTACCGATACTGTCATGGCCACATGTATCTGTGGCAGGCAGATCCCTGAGTATGAGGTCAAGTATGCATTCTCCCCTGACTGGTTCCTTCATGCCACAGACCCAGTCGAGGAGTATTGTCCCTAGGTCCTATGCTTTGGAATCTACTCCCTGCACCTCCCTGCCTCTACCTCAGCCTCCTCCTTTAAAAACTTTTTGAAACAGCTCTCTTTATTCACAATTTCCATCACCTGCTCTGTCATTACCTTGAATGATGTAGAGTCAGAATCTGTTTTATAATGCTGCTATTAATAATTTTGGGAAATTACGTTATTTTAAATGCTCACATAAATGTAACTTGTTGCTTGCAAATGATTTGATATGTTTGTCATAAAGCATAATTTGCATAATTTATCTGTTCTGACCTTTAGTTCATGAATGTGAGCTGCATATCAATCAATACTGATATCCTAGCAAAATAGTCAGCCAATTTAATGCTGCACCTCAGCAGTTTAAATATTTGACACTATTATTCACAAGTCACACATTGGAAGGTTGCTCTCTAATGCTATATTGTTTCACAATCATTGTGCCTGCACTGGTTTCATTTCAATCTCTTTTTGCATGTTATTTTAAGAGAAGTATTTCCATTCATCTGCCTTTCTCACAAACTCTGCAACTTGTTTTATTTTCTTTATCTTAATTCGCAGGCTTTCCACTCCATCATTGACTTTAACATTGATCAGCACTTATTTGCATTTATTTCAACTTGATTACCTGTCTTAATCTCCTTCAGAAAGAGTTTACTTGTTTCTGTCTGTGTGTTGCTTTATTGATTTTCTACCCAGAAAAAAAGCACAGCATAAAAAAGAGAATGGGAACCAGGAGAAAACAAAAGGCATCTTTCTTCTTTCTACTCTGCTATCGTTCAGCAAAAAAGCTTCATTTTTTTCCATTAAAATCATTTTTGGTTTCTCATAATATAGGAGCAATAAACTCCTGTGTCAATTGACTACAATGGTTCAGAAGGCTGTGGGTTTAGATTCAAAGTAAAATGGGAGCTTGTGACCTTGACCGATATTTCAGAGACTGATGCATTGTCAGATGTATTATCCTTGAGATGAAACACAAATGCATTTATGCTACAAAATGGAAGAGTCCACTTAGCTCAAACGGATCCTCTTGGCTTTTCGAAAAAAAAGAATTTGTATTTGTGAGGGAGGTGGTTGCTGTAGTGTTATTGTGGCTGGGTTAGTAATCCAGAGATCCAGGTGATTGTGTGGAGCAGTGGATTTGTATCCCATCACAGCAGATAGTAAAACTCAAGTTCAATAATTAAATCTGGTGACGGCAGAATTGTTAATTGTTTTTAAGATTTGGCCCCCTGCAATGACCAAACAAGCCACTCGGTTGTATTTAACTGCTATAGAAGTTTCATAAAAGAATGAAAATGGATTGACTGAGCCACCAAGACAACTATGTTGCAGGTTGACAAATCAAAAGCCTGGTGTTCCCTCCCTAACAGTACTCTGGGTGTACCTACACCACGTGGACTGCAACAGTTCCAGAAAGCAGCTCAGCTCACCACCACTTTCTCAAGGGCAATCAGGATAGGTAGAAACAGCTTTCCAGTTAACAATTCCTTTCTCAAATTGATTTGCAGTCAATAGAGGACTGGTTGTTGTTTATACTATTGGGTAGCTATTATTCAGGGAGGTGATGGCGTAGTGCTCTCATTGCTGGACTCTTAATCCAGAGACCCAGGTAACATTCGAGGGACCTGGGTAACATTCCAGAGACCTGGGTTCAAATCCTGTCACAGCATATGGTTGAATTTCAATTCAATAAATCTCTAGAATTAAGAGTCTATGGTGACCAGGAACTGATTATTGGGAAAAAAAACCCATCTGTCCTTCAGAAAAAAAACTGCCATCCTTACTCAGTCTGACCAACATGTCTCTCCAGACCCACAGCAATGTGATTGACTCTTAACTGTCCCCTGGACAAATAAGGATAGACCATAAATACTGGCCTAGCCAGTGATGCCCTTATCCTGTGAATGATTAAAAAAAACTCTGCTACTAATTTACTTATTGCCAAGTATTAAGGTGAACCATGTTTTTGTTGCTTGAGAGCAACATTGGCCAGACAACAAGAGAACAAGGGATCATTTATGTCCATCTTGTTTATTTTCATTAATTGAGTTTAATTGTATGCAGGTGGTGGACACCAACTGGGGATTCCCTTAATGTCCCTTAAAAAAACTGAAACTGTCTTTAGAAATGCATGCTTGGGACAAGTAACTCTGCAAATAAATGCTTATTAAAAAAAAGTATAGAGTGACAGCAGTTCTGTCCTTCATCGGCTGGTTTTCTAAGTCACAGCACATCTGAGAGGGCAGGTGCTGTCTCGGTCTATAATTTCGGTAGCACTGTTTACAAGTCATAGTGATGTACAGCGTGGAAACAGACCCTTCAGTCCAACTCATCATACCTAGCAGATATCCTATGTTAATCTAGTCCCATTTGCCAACATTTGACCCATATCCCTCTAAAACCTTCCTATTCATGTACCCATCCAGATGCCTTTTAAATGTTGTATTTGTATCAGCCCCTACCACTTCCTCTGGCAGCTTGTTCTAAGACACGCATCACCCTCTGCACGAAAAAGTTGTCCTTTATGTCCCTTTTGAGCTTTTCCCCTCTCACTTAAACCTATGTCCTCTAGATTTAGATGCTTCTAACTTGGGGAAAAAAGAACCTTGTCTGTTTACACTATCCATGCCCCTCACGATTTTATAAACCTCTGGAAGGTTACCCTTCAGCCTCTGACTCTCCAGGGAAAAAAGCCCCAGCCCATTCAGCCTGTCTCTTTTTCTCAAACTTTCTAACCCTGGCAATATCCTTGTAGATCTTTTCTGAACCCTTTCAAGTTTCACAACATCCTTCTGATAGAAAGGCGACCAGAACTGAATGCAACATTCCAAAAATGGCCAAACCCCCCAATGTCCTGTACAGTTGGAAACGCCATTACTTGGGTGCCACATTAAACCAAAGCCCAGTCTGCCCTCTCAAATGGGCATAAAAGATTCAGTATCAAAAAAGAAAGCATAGGAATTGTCTCTGATGCCCTGGACAATGTTTAGCCCTCACGCAGCAATACTAAACCTGATATCCTGGTCATTATCACATCGCTGTTTGTGGGATCCAGGTACAAATGAGCTGTAATTGCGTTACGCACTAATAATGCCTACACTTCTGAAAATGCCTCATTGGCTGTATATCGAGGAGGTAAAGGTTATCAGGCTCAACGGCAGGAATGTAGAATTGAGGCCAAAATCAGATCAACCATGACCTTGTAAAATGGCCTACTTCTGTTCCAACACCTTATGGTTTTTAATATTACACCTCTTCCAAGATGCTTCAAAGAAATTAAGGGTAAAGTCATAATAGTCCATCCAGGCCATGGGATTGCTGTCTTGTTAGAGAGTGGTGACTGGTAATGGTTATACTTGAGTGTCACTGTGCCTCAGGCGAGGGGACAAGTTGAGAAGGAGAGTCTTGCATTGAACCTCAGCCAGAGCAGGAATTAAACCCACACTGTCAGTACGAATTCTTTATTGTAAACCACCCGAGCTAACTGATCCCAACCAATCAAAGCAAAACGTTGAATTGAATTTTCATCTTGTGGGCAGGAAACAAGAGCCTTGACTACTCCTTTGTGGCTTTTAATTTATTTGGTCACGTCTAAATAGAAATCTTTCTTCAAAATGATTGAAGCACCAATATGGGAAGATTATTTGAGCTGTTTGTACAGTATCTAACTAATGGCGGTCAGTTTAGCTCAGTTGGTTTACGAAGCAATGTGATGCTAACAGTGTGGGTTCAATCCTCATAGCAACTGAGGTTACAATGAAGGACTCTCCATCTCAACCTCCCCTCTCACCTGAGGTGTGGTAGTCCTCAGGTTAAACCACCACCAGTTGTTTCTCTCTAATAACAGAGTAGCCCTATGGTCTGTGACACAGTAGCAATCTAGCCAATGCTTAGTTACTTCAGTTATATTTGATTATTTGCTGTAATGGTAATATAGTGCTAATGTATAGTGCTACTGTTGAGCTATTGTGACCAATGCTTGAGAGAAATGAATTCAAATGCCACCATGACAGCTGAGGGGATTTATATTGAATTACATAAAGATGAATAAAATGCGAGGTCTCATTAATAATGAAAGTAATAGCTTGGCTCACCCACAAGAAAAAACATATGACATCATTGTAAAGAAAAACGAAAACAACAATGGAAGAAGGCAGCTCACCACCACCTTCTCGAGGGTATTTAGAGATGGACAAAAAACGCTGGCCTATCCAGACAAACCCAAACCCTATGAATGAGTTTTTGAAAAAGTCTGTTTTACCGGCATTCTTCCAACCAAGAGGAAATCATCTGTCCTTTCCTGGTCTGGACAGACTCACAGCACTGTGGCTACGAATTAACTACTCTCTTATATGGAAGCTGGATAGTTTAGATAGCTGGTTTATGACCAGGAGTGCTTGCACAGTGGTTAGCACTGCTGCTTCAGAGAGCTAGGAATCCAGGTTCAATTCCATCTGCGGGCCACTGTTTCTGAGGAGTTGGTAGATGCACCCCGTGTCTGTGTGGGTTTCCCTCCGGTGCGCCAGTTTCTTCCCACAATACATGTTGGGTGGATTGACCATGCTAAATCACCCACAGCATCCAAGGATATGTAGATTAGGTGAGTTAACCATTGGATATGGAGAGTTATAGGCCAAGGAGTGGGACTATGTAGGAAGCTCTTCAGAAGATTGGTGTGAACTTGATGGGCTGAATGACCTGCTTCCACACTGCAGGCATTCTGTGAGTGGTGCCAACAGCGTGGGTTCAATTCCTGCACCAGCTGAGTTTATCGTGAAGGTCCTACTTTCTCAGACTCCCCTCTTTGCTGAGATGTGGCTGAAATCAGTGCCTCTGCGGACTATGGTGACTTTACCTTGCCTCTGATGTACACCAAGGAAGGGTGAATTATTTTAATACTCAGCACCATTTCAAGAAGAGAACTCACCATCACCTTCTTAAAGGCCACACTGTTTCAGAAATAAATTCTGACTCAGCCTGAGATGCCCACCCAATGAATAAAACAAATCTTCACCATGTTGACTGCAGTGGTTCAGATAAGCTCAACAAGCACATTGAGCAAGGGATATTAAATGCTGGCTTTGCCATCAGCATCTCAAGAATGAAACAGAAAAGCACCTTCAGGCAAAACAGCTTTAGATGCAGAAATCAATAGGTTATTTTGACCAACAGTGGACCCATTCAAATCAATAATTTAACAAAGTCCACTAGAGGGCCAAATAGTTAGACTGTAATCAGTAATGTCCATTGATTCCCTAGCATTCTAAAACTGAATGGAATGTTTTGTGTGCAAACTGAATTCTTGTCACGTTTAATGGTTTTTATGATCGTGGTTACCATCTCACTAACTCTAAGTGTGAAAGTGATTTGTACTTGTAGAACATGGAACAATACAGCGCAGAACAGGCCCTTTGGCCCTCGATGTTGTGCCGACCTGTGAACTAATCTAAGTCCATCCCCCTACACTATCCCGTCATCATCTATATGCTTATCCAAGGATTATTTAAATTTCCCTAATGTGGCTGAGTTGACTACATTGGCAGGCAGGACATTCCATGCCCCTAACACTCTCTGAATAAAGAACCTGCCTCTGACACCTGTCCTAAATCTATCACCCTTCAATTTACGGCTATGTCTCCTTATACAAAGTCGACGTCATCATTCTAGGAAAAAGACTCTCACTGTCTACAATATCTAATCCTCGGATCATCTTGTATGCCTCTATTAAATCCCCTCTTAGCCTTCTTTTCTCCAGTGAGAACAGACCCAAGACCCTCAGCCTTTCCTCATAAGACCTTCCCTCCAGACCAGGCAACATCCTGGTAAATCTCCTCTGCACCTTTTTCAATACTTCCACATCCTTCCTGTAATGGGGTGCCCAGAACTGTGCACAATATTCCAAGCGAGGCCGCACTAGCATTTTGTACAGTTGCAGCATGATATCACGGCTGTGGAACTCGATCCTTCTCGCAATAAAACCTAACACTCCGTATGCCTTCTTAACAGCACTATCAACCTGGGTGACAACTTTCAGGGATTTATGTACATAGACACCAAGATCCCTCTGCACATCCATGCTACCAAGAATCTTTCCATTGGCCCTTTATTCTGCCTTCCTGTTATTCTTCCTAAAGTGAATCACCTCACATTTATCTGCATTGAACTCCATTTGCTACCTCTCAGCCGAATTCTGCAGTTTATCCAAGTCTGTCTGCAATCTGCAATATTCTTCCACACTGTCCACCACTCCACTGACTTTATAGTATCATCTGCAAACTTACTAATCCATCCACTAATGCCTGTGTCCAAGTCATTTATAAAAATGACAAGCAGCAGTGGTCCCAAAACAGATCCTTGTGGCACACCACTAGTAACCGGACTCTGGGCTGAAAATTTTCCATCAACCACCACTCGCTGCTTTCTTACAGAAAACCAGTTTCTAATCCAAACTGCCAAATCACCTTCAATTCCATGTCTCAAACTTTTTCTCCAAAAGCCCGTTATGTGGAACCTTATCAAAGGCTTTACTGAAATCCATATACACCATGTCAATTGCCCTACCCTCATCCACATGCTTGGTCACCTACACAAAAAGTGAATGAGGTTTGTGAGATACGACCTGCCCTGAAGAAACCATGTTGACTATCTCCAATCAAATTAATGCTTGCTAGATGACTATAAATCCTATCTCTTATAATCCTTTCCAAACTTTACCTGCAACAGATGTAAGGCTCACTGGTCTATAATTACCTGGGTCATCTCTACTGCCCTTCTTGAACAAGAGCACAACATTTGCAACCCTCCAGTCCTCTGGTACGAAACCTGTCGTCAATGACGACTCAAGGATCAAGGCCCAAGGCTCCTTCATCTCCTCCTTAGCTTCCCAGAGAATCTTTGAATAAATCTCATCGGGCACAGGGAACCTATCTACTTTCACACCTTCTAGAATTGATAACACCTCCTCCTTACTAACCTCCATCCTTTCTAGTCTAATAGCCCATATGATTTCTTGAGTGAAATGAGATGAGAAATATTCGTTTAGCACCTCTCCAATCTCCACAGGGTCCACATACAACTTCCCACTTTTGTCTTTGACTGGCCCTATTCCTACCCTCATCATCCTTTTATTCCTCATTTACCTACAGAAAGCTTTAGGGTTCTCCTTTATTCAATCTGCTAAAGACTGCTCATGTCCGCTCTTTGCTCTTCTTATCTCTCTCTTTAAATTCTTCCTAGCTACTCTTTAACTCTCCATCACCTCATGTGAACCATCTCGTCTCAATGTCACAATAGCTTCCCTTTCCACTTTAACAGGAAATATAATTTCTTACTAAACCATGTGAGTCCAATTTTTACCTTACAAAAATTAATCAATGATGGAAGACTGGAGCTATTTTTGCCATGAAAGACAGAAATCTAGAGGTGACCTTCTGGAACACAAGACTTGCATTTATATTGTACTTTTATAAATTTCAACTGTCTCAAAGTGTTATCCCGCCAATGAAGCACTTTTGAAGTATCATCGCTGGTGTAATTTGGAAGTGCAGCTATCACATTTGTCTGCAACAAACTTCATAGAATCCCTACAGTGTAGAAGAAGGCCTTTTAGCCCATCGAATCCACACCGACCCTCCAAACAGCATCCCACTCCCTACCCTATCCCTGTAACCATGGCCAATCCACCTAACCTACACATCTTTGGACAATGGGAGGAAACCAGAGCACCTGACAAAAAGTTAAAAATCAAAAAATACCAGGTTATAGTCCAACAGGTTTATTTGGAAGCTCTAGCTGCTCGATCATCAGGTGGTTGTGCAGAATAAGATTGTCAGACACAGAATTTATAGCAAAAGTTTACAGTGTGATCTCACTGAAATTATATATTGAAAAAGATCCAGATTGTTTGTTAAGTCTCTAATCTTTTAGAATGACCATGTTGGTTTCAGTTCTTTCATATGTAAATCGCAAAACTTTTTTAAAAGTTACATTCTCAGGTGAACTTTAACAATTGGTGTCATGTTGGCCCAGATAATGTATTGAAGGTGTTAGCTTCCTCGTGTGAGGTCATCTGTGTCACAATGGTCAGACTGATTCTAATCTAAACAATGGATTTACAGAATCTTACATGGATTCATGTAAGAAAGCCATGCAGACACAGGGAGAAAGTACAAACTCCACACACCTGAGGGTGGAATTGAATCCAGGGACTTGGCACTGTGAGGCAGCATGCCACTGAATCACCATCCCACCAACTTCCACAAAAACACAATGCAATATGTTGGTTTTGGGGATAAATATTGGCCAGGACATCAGAGAGAATCACCTGCTGGCCTTAAACTTCAAGCTACTAGCGCCACTGACAGTGCAGCACTTTGTCAACACTGCAATGGAGTCTTGGGCCCAGACTTTGTCCTCATGTCTCTGCTGTGGCACTTGACCCTCCAACCTCCTGATTCTAATTCGTCAGCACATAACAAGTTAATGAATATCAAAAATTTTAATCTGTTTCAAACTAAGAGGTTGCATTCCCAGTCAAGAGATTCAAACTGGTGAAAGTCAAATATTGATTAATGCCAGGGAGATTTTACTTTCCACAAACAATGATGCACAGATAGGAATGTATTGAAAATGAAAAGCTGAATTAAAGTTCCTTTTGTCATGTAGTTTTACGTTCATACCTAAGAGTTTGGATTCAGTAGACTGGCCAAGAACTCTTAAGACTCAGGCTTCTTAAGAACTCTACGTTTTGCATTTCATTACAATTACAACTATACATGGTATTCTGAAATATCCCAGGCCCTAATGTTATTCAAACTAATCTCTACATGTGCTTGTCTCATTCTCAATTCACTCTTCCTATTGTAACTCTAACTCCATCCACACTCTGTTATTTATGCCAAGAGGTGAGTATCCCCATGACATCATCATAAGGGTTGCTCCAGGGTCCTAAAGCTTGAACTTGACAGAGTCAGTTAAGTGAAGTAATGAAGGAATTTCCTTGTCTTCCCCCCGTTGTTGATGGATAAACGGCATAGTCTAAAGGATCTCCTTCATCTGTACCAATTCAGATGATCATGAATGCCCTGACAAAATATTTGCCTTTTTTTTAAACAGTGCTGAAATAGACTGGCACCATTTGAGCAGTGTGAAAGTGACAATACTTTTTGACAGATTGCTTAGTTATTCCGATCCTGAGAATGATTGGGAAGCCAGATCCGCCAAGTTAAGACAAATCAGCTGCAATTCAACAGAATAGAAGGGTAAATTACCAAACTGAAATTATAAACATAATTGCAACTGAACAAACCATATTTCGCGAAAGGATGGTTTCGTGCAATGTTTTGACCTCTCTTCTCCAGGAATAATTAGGAAAATACTTTCAGAATGAATGATATAGAGCTTACTGTCCAAATGCAATATTAAAATAGAATTAGCATAAAGTTTATTGTCATGTGTACTTAAGTTAGGAAAAAACAGGAGCGCCGTAAATAGTGTAGAATGTTGCCAACACATGGCACCATCTTAGATACAAAGCTAGTCATTCCTGATGAAGGGCTTATGCCTGAAACGTTGATTCTCCTGCTCATCGGATGCTGCATGACCTGCTGTGCTTTTCCAGTACCCCACTCTCAACTCTGATCTTCAGCATCTTCAGTCCTCACTTTCTCTTGGATACAAAGCTCAATACAAATCTGAGGACAAAAAAAATAGCGAAAATAAAGGAAAAATGTGAATGGAGTTTGCCATGTGCCATCACCGGCACTGCAAGCCTTCCCCAGCGTGGAAACATCTGCTTTCACTGAAAATGTAAACACTGCCACAGAACATAGTGAGACAATGAAACACTCCCCGTACTGACCTGGCAAATATCCTGCCTGCAACAGTGCACAACAGTACATCCAGATGTGATCAGGCTTAACCCTAATTTCTGGATGACATTTTTCCACAGCTAATTATCACCCATAATCAGGTTTAGACCGAAGTTCTGGGTTGATCCATGACTGTTTGTATTTGAATTAATTAAAAAGAGTACGACACGGATTCTGAAATTGAGACACAAACAGGTTGGAGTGGGAGGAATTAAATAGGCCAGCAAGTATTTGCGCAAGAAAAACGAAATTCCAATTTGTATTCATGAATGTGAGCTGTGCAGTTCATCTGGACCCAGATAATCACAGCGTGCTGATGAACAAAGTCAGCAAAATAACAAGGCGGCATCAGGAAAAAAAAAGGAAAAATCTGCAAAGCAGCAGAATAAAACGAGGTGACACAAAAATAGATTAGGAACACTGATTGTAGGCTAGAATTAATGGAATTTCCTTATCAAATGATTTAAGGGAAGGTCCAAAGTTCTGTTTGGAGGAATGGTTCTCAAAAGGTCGTAGAGTCATAGAGATGTACAGCACAGAAATAAATCTTTCAGGCCAACTCATCTATGCCGACCAGATATCCTAACCTAATTCAGTCCCATATCCCTCTAAATCCTTCCTATTCACATGCCCATCCAGATACCTTTTAAATGCTGTAATTGTACCTGCCTCTACCACTTCCTCTGGCAGCTCATGCCATGTACACACCACCTTCTGCATGAAAAAAGTTGCTTCTTATGTCCCTTTTATATTTTTCCTCACTCACACTAAACCTATATCCTCTAGTCTGGACTCTCCCACCACAGAGGATGAAGGGCTTTTGCCCGAAACGTCAATTTTCCTGCTCCTCGGATGCTGCCTGACCTGCTGTGTTTTCCAGCACCACTCTAATCTAAACTCTGGACTCTGGTTTCCAGCATCTGCAGTCCTCACTTTTGCCTAACCTTTCCTTTTACCCGAACAGGAATATACTGTCTCTGGACTCTTGTTATCTTATTTCCGAAGGTTTCCAATTTTCCAGCCATCTATTTACCTGCCCCCAATCAGCTTTTGAACGTTCTTGCCTAATACCATCAAAATCACCCTTCCTCCAATTTAGAACTTCAACTTTTAGATCTGGTCTATCCTTTTCCATCACAATTTTAAAACTAATAGAATTATGGTCGCTGGCCCCAAAGTGCTCCCCCAATGACACCTCAGTCACCTGCCCTGCCTTATTTCCCAAGAGTGGGTCAAGTTTTGCACCTTCTCTAGTAGGTACATCCACATACTGAATCAGAAAATGTTTTTGTACACTTAACAAATTCCTCTCCATCTAAACCCTTAACACTATGGTAGTCCCAGTCTATGTTTGGAAAATTAAAATCCCCTACCATCACCATCCTATTATTCTTAAAGATAGCTGAGATCTCCTTACAAATTTCACAAATTTGTTTCTCAATTTCCTGCTGCCTATCAGGGGGACTGTAATACAATCCCTATCAGTGCCATGCTTCAATTTTAAGACCAATATTTCATGGTCATAAAGGCTCTCCCAGGTCAGTGACCTGCCACCACACAATCATGGAGGCAACTGCTGCAAAATCTCCAGTCATGGTAAAGAAAAGACTTGCATTACAATGTGCCTCATCAGAACCTCTTAAGATGTCTCAGTTCATTGATCACTTTTTCAATGTACTCATTGCTGTGCTGTTGACAGATGGAGCAAACAGTGCCTGTGAAGCCAAGATCTTGTGTATGGCAAGTAGAATTATTTGGAGGTCCTCACTCACTTTTGGCCGGACAACTCACTGTTCTTGTCATCATAGAGATATAGTTCTTAGAACCAAAGGGATCAAAGGATATTGGGGAGAAATTGGGAACAGGTTACTGAATTAGATGATCAACTATGATCTTATGGAATAGCAGTGCAAGCTCGACCGGCCAAATGGTTTGCTCCTGCTCTGATATCTTCTTGTTTGTAGGTTTATAAATTTGGGCTCATTATGGGAGTCCAGTCTTCAATTGTGCCCTGGTCCCTCAGCTGGGCCTGAACTAACACACTTTCGTTCACCAAACATTGAAGATGCAAGTCTTTCTCTCTTTTCGTACGGTGGCTGTGTTTTGATCATATTGAAAGGCTCAAAAGGCTGAATGGCCTACTCCTGCTCCGATTTTATATGGCTCTTTGTTCAAGTTTGCGTGATAGCACAACTGGAATTAAGACACGTGTTGAAATGGCCATTTGGCCAATTGTGCCTACCCCACCAGTTCGAGAGAGCCACTCAAGGAATCTAACTCTTTCCTGACAATGTGGCATTTTTTACTTGTCAAGTACATTCCAAATGTTAATATTTAACCTGCTCCCATCCCTCAATGTAACTATGGTCAAAAGATCTCACTGAATCCGGAAAGTCTAGTCAACTGGGTAAGAACATAGAACATTACAGTGCAGTACAAGCCTTTAGGCCCTCGATGTTGTGCTGACCTGTGAAACCAATCTGAAGCCCATCTGAAGGGTGAGTCCAAATATTGTCCAGAATAAAGCCTACTTTTTTTTCTTTTTAATTAGATGTGAGCATTGCTGAAAAGGCCAACATTTTCTGCCCATTCCCAGTTTTCCTTGAGAAAGTGATAGCAAATTCATCCGTGGGATGGGAGTTCAGATTTTGAAACCAACACCAAGTGAAGGAGGACAATGTAGCTCAAAATCTGAGTAGTGCATGCATTAGAGGTAAGCTCGCATTAGCAAGTTTTGAGAAGATTGTAGCTCAGGTTGAGGTTCTGGATGTAGCTTTGCTCGCTGAGCTGGAAGGTTCATTTTCAGATGTTTCATCACCATACAAGGTAACATCTTCAATGACCCTCCGGACAAAGACTAAAATACTTAGTAGAAGACTCACGCCACTCCATCCACTTCACGCAAGAATTCCTGAAGACCATCAAAGACACTAAGATAGAAGAGGATGAAATAATGGTGTCCTGTTCACATCAATCAACACCAACCTGGCCAAGGAAACACTGACTACACTATTAGAACACCCAAATATACATACACCGACCACTTCCAACTTCATTAGCAAGGACAGTATTGTCAAGCTAGTGGACCTATGCCTTACCACCCACTTCACCTTCAACAGCAAAACCTACAGACAAGCCAATGGAACATCCAGTGGTTCTCCGATATCGGGGTTCTTTGTAAAGACAGTAATGTAAAGACTCGAACAAACAGCTCTGCCAACTGTCCACTCCAAACTTTGGGTCCACTGCGTGGATGACACCTTTGTCATCATTTAATGAAACAAATTAGAGGAAACCTTCAAGACCATCAATAATACCCTTACTGGTATAACATTCACTAAAGAGGAGGAAAATAACAACAAACTGCGATTCCTAGATGTCACAGT
The DNA here is from genome assembly GCF_020745735.1 of Hemiscyllium ocellatum. Lineage (NCBI taxonomy): Eukaryota > Metazoa > Chordata > Chondrichthyes > Orectolobiformes > Hemiscylliidae > Hemiscyllium > Hemiscyllium ocellatum. Next base: position 17,395,163 of record NC_083402.1, read on the forward strand.
AGAGTGAACAGCCAATGGGGAACTTCAAACCAGCGTCTACAAGAAAACAACGCATACAGACCAAATATTGAACTACAGAAGCAATCATCCCAACACCCACAAACGAAGCTGCATCAGGACATTATTCCATCGAGCCACCACACATTGCAGCACAGAGGAACTACCCAGAGCAGAGAAAAATCATCTATAGAGTATATTAAAAACGAATGAGTACCCACTGAACACAATCTGCCAATTTTTCAGCAACAAATCCAATCAAGCGTCCAGAACCCCTAGCCACTCTCCCCTATATCAAAGACATATCAGAAATGACTGCCAGACTACTCAGACCCCTTGGCATCATGGTAGCTCACAAACCCACCAACACACTAAAACAGTAGCTAATGAACTTGAAAGACCCGATACAGACAACAAACATAACTAATGTCATTTGCAAAATAGCATGCAAGAACTGTAACAAACACTACATTGGACAAACGGGCAGAAAACTAGCCACCAGGATACATCAACATCAGCTAGCCACAAAATAACATAACCCTATCTCACTCGTATCCTTACATACAGATAAGGAAGGAAACCACTTCAACTCAACAACACATCCATCCTAGAACAAGCCAAACAGAGACACACATGAGAATTCCTAGAAGCATGGCATTCCAACCTGAACTCTATCAACAAACACATTGACTTGGACCCCATTTCCCACCCCCTGAGAAAAAGGACAGGAAATGACATCACCATAAGAAATGACGTCACCACAGGAAATGACATCACCAACCTAAAGAAACCAAACATATAAATAGAAAGCAGGAATCATCAGCAGTGCTTCATCTAGATGCTCACTGAAGATGTTACCTAGTATGGTGACGAAATGTTGAAAAATGAAACTTCCAGCTCAGTGAGTAAACCTACATCTGTAAGTTCACATGTACATGGAGCTCCCTTGTGCCTGCTGCTCTTGTCTTTCTCAGTGGTAGAGGTTGCTGATTTGGTTGGTGCAGTGGGAAGGATTCTTGATGAGTTGCAACAGTGCATCTTGTTGATAGTGCAACTTCTGCCTCAATGGCAGAAATAATAGGAGTGAATTACTGGTTTCTTTTCTGGCAATTTCTTTAAGAAACATATTCCATGACAGACTTCTGGAAAAAAAAATCATAGCTCAAGGAATAAAATAGTCAGTGATAGGAAGCAAAGAGTGATGGCCAATGGATGCAACAGTTTGTAGTGGAATTCCCTAGGAATCTTACTTTCCTTGATGTTAGCAATCTTGATGTTCAGAGACAATTTCAAGTTTTTCAAAAAAGTTACAAGATTTGGACACATCCTAAAGTGTGAAGAGGGCAGTTTAGAACTTCAAAAGGACATTGGCAAGTTGGTGGAGGGGCAACTATGTGGCAGATGAAGTTTAATGCAGAGATGTCTGAGGTGATGCATTTTGGTCAAAAGACTATAAGCAGACAGTATAAAAATAAGGGGTACAATTCTATAGGGGGTACAGGAAAAGAAGATCAGAGGTAGATTTGTGCAAGATTATTGAACATGGAAAGGCAGGTGGAGCAAGCAATTCATAAACCACACAATATCCTGGGCTTTATCAATAGAGTTAAAAATCACATGACACCAGGTTATAATCCAACAGGTTTATTTCAAAGTACAAGCTTTCAGGGTGCTGCTCCTACACCAGGTAGCTAGTGGGACAGGATACAGACACAGACACAAAGACACATACACATATACACTCTCTCTGTGTCTCTGTGTCTCTGTGTCTCTGTGTCTCTGTCTCTGTCTCTCTGTGTCTCTCTGTCTCTGTCTCTCTCTCTCTGTCTCTCTGTGTCTCTGTGTGTCTCTCTCTCTGTGTGTCTCTCTCTCTCTGTGTCTCTGTGTCTCTCTCTCTGTCTCTCTCTCTCTGTGTCTCTCTCTCTCTCTCTCTCTCTCTCTCTCTCTCTCTCTCTCTCTCTCTCTCTCTCACACATGGGTGAATTTGCATTTGCAGATACATTTATTTTATTCAAAAAGCACCCAATCGTTCAATGTGACATTTTATAAATTCCCACGTTGGAAATAAAAACAATCTGACTCCAGATTGGGATACAGACAGATTTTAATCTCAAATCTTTAATGAATTGTCTGAGCTGAGATTTCACCTTTTCTTATATACTGATAAAACCTTAAGTTATATCGGGGCAGTGACTTGAAAGAAATTCTGAGATTTACATACTAATCAATCAAAACCTGCATCCCCATTCTAAGCGATTAAAGACTTAACAGCAATCTAGGTTTGTCTAATACATCACATCAGTTGTATGACACTTTGATCTTTTATTATAAATTCTGTGTCCTATGTATCCTGCTCCACTAGCCATCTGGTGAAGCAACAGTGCTGTTGGACTATAACCTGGCATTGCATGATTGTTAATTTGGTCCACCCCAGTCCAACTCTGGCACTTCAGCATCATATTTATCAATAAGAATGTGGAAGACGAGAGAACAGTAATGTTGAATTCAGATAAGACACTTGCTAGAACTCAGCTGGAGTATTGTGGTCAAATTCGGGATGCCACACTATGGAAAGGATGTGAACACTCATTGCAGGGAGTGCAGAAGAGATTCGGTTCCAAGAATGTAGATCCTCAGTTATGAAGATAAATTGGAAAGATCTGTTCTGAAGGACAAGAAGAGTAGATGTGAGAGAGGATTCCAAAATTACAAGGGAATTGGATACAATAAACTGTTTTCACTCATAAAAGCATCAAGAATGAGGGGACACAGATTTAAAGTGATATGGAAAAGAAACAATGATGATGTGAGAAATGGCATTGTCACACGAGAGATCCAGGTTTGGAAAGCACTGCGTTCTTGGAATGGCTTCCTTCTGCACAGTAACACTTGGTTCATGGGATGTGATACTTGTTCGAAAGGCTAGCCTTATTGGCCATCTTTAATGGCTCTTGAGATGGTGGTCAGCCATCTTGTTGAATCACTGCAGTAAATGTAGTGTCGGTACATCTGCAGGGCTGTTGGGAACAGATTTTGTCTCAGTGGCAATGAAGAATGATGATATAGTTCCATCTCAGTATGGTACATGACCTGGGAGAATCTTGGAGAGCCTGCTGTTCCCATTTGATTTCCATATCAATATCCCTCTAGGTGGGAGAGGTTTGGAAGGTACTGTCGAAGCAACCTTGGCTGGTTGCTGCAATGTGTTTCTTTTACCTGTTCATAGGGTGTGGACATTGCTGACTGGGCTGTCATTTGCCTTTGACTGAATACCTTGCAAGGCCACATCACGGGTCAGTTAAGAGTCAAACTCATTGCCGTGAGTCTGTAGTTACATGTACGCCAGACTAAAGAAGGATAGCAGATTTCTTTCCCCAAAGGGCATCAGTGAAACAGACAGGTTTTTCGTGACAATTGACAATGGAGACATGGTCACCATTAGGACAGCGTTTATTTCCAGATTTTTTCATAATTCCAGTTTATCATCTGTCATAGTGGAATTCAAACCCTTGTCCTCAGACCATATGGTTTTGTATAAGTTAATGGATGGCATGCTGGTCAAACACGTTGCTTTGTCCTAGATGATGTTGTGTGGTTTTGTACATTGATTTTTTTTTTAAACCGCACACTTCACTTGCACAGGTACCTTAGCTCATAGAATAGAATCACTGCAGTGTGGAAGCAGGCCACTCAGTTCATTAAATTCACACCAACCCTCTAAAGAGCATTCCATCCAGACCTAAACCCCTATCCTATCTTATCCCTTCATTTCCTATGACTAATCCACCTAGCTTACACATCCCTGGACATTACAGGCAATTTCACCAGGCTAATCTACCTAACCTGCGCATCTTTGCACTGTGGGAGGAAATTGGAGCACCCGGAGGAAACCCACGCAGACACAGGGAGAATATACAAACTCCACGCAGCCAGTTGTCTGAGGTTGGAATTGAACACGACTCCCTGGTGCTGTGAGGCTAACCACTGAGCCACCATGCCGCCCCTGAAAAATGTCTGCAATCCCTTGTTCAGTCCAAATTGGATATTTCATGTCTTGTTTGAGATTTAAATCATCTGACTTAAATGTGAGATGTCAACCAGATGAACTAAGCTCATGGTCAGTTGTTGCTTGGGCCTTGATCTCAAGCCCAGTGTAGCAACATTGTTTCTGTCTCCACGGATGCTATCAGACTTGTTGAATTTCTCAGCATTTTCTTAGTTTGTCACATGTTGCTATGCAACCTGTACCCAAGTGGTCACTGAAAGTTGCTAGAAACTGTTGGAGCTTTTATTGTATAAAATATTTGACATGAGGAAATAAGCTACTTTGCACTTTATGCACTCAGTGGACAGTGGGCAATAGTCTGCTGCAGTGCTGCAATTGCATTTAAATCGTGCTGTCACATAGAAACATAGAAAATAGCAGCAGTAGTTGGCCATTCAGCCCATTGAGCCTGTCCTGCCTTTTATTATGATCATGGTTGACCATCTAACGTAATAGGCTGTTTCCTCCTAATTCTCCATATCCTTTGGTCCCTTTAGTTCCAAGTGTTATATCCACCTCCTTCTTGAACTCATACAACCTTAATTTACTAAAATGCTCCAAAGTGCTTCAGAGTAGCAATTATGTAACATCCAGCCGCATGTGGGGCATGGATAGAGTGAACACCCAAGGTATTTTTCTTAGGTATGGTGGAGTCCAAACCCAGAGGACATGGGTTTAAGGTGAGACAACAAAGATTTAAAAAGATCTAAGGGGCAACTTTTTCATGCAGAGAATGGTGCATGTAAGGAATGCGCTGCCAGAGGAAGTTGTGGAGGCTGGTACAATTACAGCATTTAAAAGGCATTTTTTAAATGAACATGAAAGGTTTCGAGAGATATGGACCAAATGCTGGCAAATGGGACTAGATTAATCTCGGATACCCGGTCGGCAAGGACAAGTTGAGTCGAAGGATCTGTTCCTATGCTGCACATCTCTATCATGTGGAGAGATATTAACAGTAGGTGAACTTGGCTCATGAGTCAGGTTTTAGGGAGGAGTCACTGTTTAAAAATAAGATTAAGATAGAACTAAGGAGAAATGTTTACTCAGAGAACCATGAATCTCTGGAACTTTCTTTTTCAAAAGGTGGGGGAAGCAGCATGTGAATATTGTTTAAAGCAGAGAAAAATAGATCCTTGATAAGCAAAGATTAAGCAGGTTATCAGGGTGCAGGTCGGAATCTGGAGTGATCACAAAAATTGTGATCTACTTGAATGGCAGATGAGGCTTGAGGAGTTCAGTGGCCTCCCCTTGCCCCTAGCTCATACCTTCAGATGACCTTAAGTTGAAAATTGAGATCGAGAGGTTCAGGGTCTAGGCAGGATATTTCACAACAGCCAGGTAGGTGGAGTGATTGAAGTTGAGAAATGTGCAAAGAGTTGGAATTACAAGAGGATAGATATCCCTAAGAGTTGTAGGTTTGGAGAAGAATATAGGAGTAAGAAGAGATATTAAACTGAGCCTCACCCTGCACTCCTGTTTTGATACCCTCCTGCCACTGTTCCTTTCATGCAGTCGGATCAACTTTGCTGGCAACTTTTTTACATCAGACATTATCAATTGTCATTTGAAAGCTCATACACATGAATCTATCATCATCAACCTTCCCTGCTAACTTGTCAAAAAACACAACCAAGTTAGTTAAGCAACTTTTGTCTTTAGCAAATCCCTTCAGGTTTTCCTTAACTATTTAAGAAAGGTGGTGAGGAAAAGCCAGGGAACTATAGACCGATGAACCTTACATCGATGCTGGGTAAGTTGTTGGAGGGGATCCTGAGGGGCAGGACTTACGTGTATTTGAAAAGGTAAGGGATGATTAGGGATAGTCAACATGGCTTTGTGTGTGAGAAGTTGTCTCACTAATTTGGTTCGGATAATTATTGGATTCCCATTAGAAAGCTGCAATTGACTGTGCCTCCACTCTCAGAGAGTGCATCCTCAACTTCTCAACTCTTGCTGTGAAAAAAGTAACGCTTGTCCCTCATGTATGTGCAGTTTTTAAAAAGTCGTTCCTCATCAGATGTATAGGTAAATATAAACTCTAAATCTAGAGGGCTCATGCAGAAAGAGGCTCCCCATTTCTTTGAGTTTTTGTGCACAGGTTGATGTACTCAAGCAAATCACTGCACATGTTGTCTTCCTGCTGACAGGTTTTGGGTGTCCTCTGTCTTTCCTCCAGCTATTGTCTCTGAGCTTCTGGTATCTTCTTTGTCTGTTCAATGTGAGCAGTCAGGATATCTTGGCAGCAATTTAATGAACACAGTAAAGCTCGGGGCCTAATTTATTCCCTGAGGGAGCGCTTTCTGCCAAAGGAAAGCAGGTACTGTGCTTTATTTGTCATTGGTAATTGAGCAGTAAAGTTTCAGCTATCAGGTTTCGGGGGTGCTCAATGTGTGTCGTCTTCCTTATTAAATTTCTGGAAAAGGAATCTTTCCCTTATTCTTTCACCAGATGTGGGCATCACTAAGAAAGACCATAATTTGTTGCCCATCTCTTATCACAAAACCATTTCAGGGGACAGTTAACAGTCAATTATACCTGGTCTGGATTCACATGTATTCCAAACCAGGTAGGAATGGCCTTCTGGAAAGTACATTAGGGAACCAAGAACAGAAATTGCTGAAAAAGCTCAGCAAGTCTGGCAGCATCATGAAGAGAAATCAAACTTAATGTTTTGGGTCCAATGACTCTTCCTCAGAACTAGATGTGTTTACAATAATCAAACTTTGTTTCATGACTGCTATTTCTGAAACTATCTTTGTGTTTCAGATTTTTAAATTCGATTTAAGTTCCACCAGCCACTGTGGGAGGAATTGAACGCATGTCCCCAGATTAGAGAGTGTGGTGCTGGAAAAGCACAGCAGGTCAGGCAGCGTCTGAGGAGCAGGAGAATCGACGTTTCAGGCATACGCCTGACCTGCTGTGCTTTTCCAGCACTAGACCCTCGACTCTGAGTTCTGGCATCTGCCATCCTAACTTTCTGCTCCATGTCCCAGTTTATCCTGGATTACTCATTCAGTGACTGTTGCCACGAAGTCACCATCTGAACAAATTCCTGTTGGCAAGTGTTTCTAAATATTTGGTGGTTTTAAAGGTAAGAAATAGAAGCAACAGAGGGCTACAGGACCCCTGAACCTGCTCTGTCATTTCATCAAGTCAACCTCAACTCCATTCTCCCACCTTAATAAGTATTCCTTTGTTTCTTGGTATAGATTAGAGTGGTGTTGGAAAAGCACAGCAGGTCCTTCCTGATGAAGGGTTTTTGCACGAAACGTCGATTCTCCTGCTCCTCGGATGCTGCCTGACCTGCTGTGCTTTTCCAGCACTGTTTTAATCCACACTCTGATCTCCAGCATCTGCAATCTTCACTTTTGCCTTTGTTTCTTGGTGTCCAGTAATCAATCAATCTCAGTGCTGAGTTAACTCAACAATTGAATATCCTCAGTCTTCTCAGGTTGAGAATTTCATACGTTTCAAATGCTCTGGGTGAAAATATTTCTCCACATGTCAGCCCGAAACCCCTGAGACTATGAAGCATTATTAAAGGGTGGCATGGTGGCTCAGTGGATAGCACTGCTGCCTCACACCGCCATGGACCCGGGTTCAATTCTCGCCTCAGACAACTGGGTTTGCACATTCTCCCCGTGTCTGCGTGGGTTTCCTTCGGGTGCTCCGGTTTCCTCCCACACTCTAAAGATGTGCAGGATAGGTGAATTGGCTATGCTAAATTGCCCATAGTGTTAGGTGCATTAGTCAGGGATGAATGTAGGGGAATGGGTCTGGGTGGGTTGCACTTTGGAGGGTCGGTGTGGACTTGTTGGGCCGAAGGGCCTGTTTCCACACTGTAGGGGATCTAATCTAATCAATGTAATGTAGGGGATCTAATCTAAAGTCTCTCCAAACAGGGAGAAACACCCTCTCAACAAAGTCATACAGCATGGAAACAGACCCATTGGTCCAATCAGTCCATGTCCTACATAATCCCAAACTAAACTAGTCCCACCTGCCTGCTCCTGGCCAATATCCCTCCAAATCGTTCCTATTCATGTACTTATCCAAAGGTCTTTTAAACTTTGTCAGTGTGCCCACTTACTCGGGAAGTTCATTCCACACATGAACTACCATCTGTGTAAAAAAAATTGCCCCTCATGTCTTTTTCAAATCGTTTTCCTCTCATCTTAAAAATGTGCTTGTTAACTTCTGTAAGGTCACCTCTCAACCTCCGACACTCCAGTGAGAAAAGTCCCAGCTTATCCAGCCTTTCTTTATAGCCCTCATTATCCAAAATTCCAAAGAACAGAGGAATCTGAGGATGGAGTTTTAAAATAGTATTTAAAATAGAACAAATTCCTACTGGTAAGTGTTTCTAAATACTTGGTGGTTTTAAAGGTAAGAAATAGAAGCAACAGAGGGCTACAGGACCCCTGAACCTGCTCTGTCATTTAATCAAGTCAACCTCAACTCCATTCTCCCACCTTAATAAGTATTCCTTTGTTTCTTGATGTAGATTAGAGTGGTGTTGGAAAAGCACAGCAGGTCCTTCCTGATGAAGGGCTTTTGCCCGAAACATCGATTCTCCTGCTCCTCAGATGTTGAGGCTAAAATGTGATTGAAATTAAACATTTCAAGTTTCTGGTTAAAAAAAAATTAATCGCATAATTGTAGACTTAAAATCTTCATTTAATCAAGCAATTAATTTTTCGGTTTTCTGGCGCTTCCATAAAAAAATTTATTGATATATTTAAGTGAGGAAACTGAGTACAAGTTTATAAGCACAGCTGAAAATGGGTTTCATCATTACAAAATCATGAAAAACTAGGCTGAACAACTTATTAATTTCATTTATAAAAAGCATACCTGAACAGCTGAGAAAATAACTTGGAGACATTGAGGACTGCAGATGCCGAAAACCGGAGTCAATGCATGTGACGCTGGAAAAGCACAGCAGGTCAGACAGCATCCGAGGAGCAGGAAAGTCAACGGTTCAGGCCAGAGTCCTTCATCCTGCTCCTCGGATGCTGCCTGACCTGCTGTGCTTTTCCAGCTTTGTGTCTATTGGACCTGAGATAATGAGTGTGATCTGAGATTTCCTTAATCGGTGTTATCAGCAGAAACTTGCAGTTTAGGCCAGGGAATCAGTCAGCCTGTTGTGTCTGTACTGGCATCTCCAAATGAACAAGGCACCGAGTACCACTGACCCACCACCTTTTGTAAATCTGCACTTTGTTGCTTTTCAGATAGCAGTCCAATTTCCTTTTGAAAGCCTCAATTAAATCTACCATCACTGACTCACAAGCAGCACACTGTAGATCTCAACCACGAGCTGCATGAAACATATTTCCCCATGTCACCATTGCTTCTGTTACCAACTTCCTTAAATCTGTGCCTTTTCATTGTTGATTCTTTCACGAGTGGGAAGAGTTAGTCCTCATTTACTCTAGCCATTCTGATGAAGAATTAACTCTGCTTTCTTCCCACAGATGCTTTCAGATCTGCTGGGTTTCATCAGCAACTTTTATTTTTGTTCCTCATGATATTGGATAGAATCAGAGAATCCCTACAGTGCAAAAGAGGCTGTTGACCCACCGAGTCCACACTGACCCTCTAAAGCGCATCCCACCCAGACTTATACCCCAACCCATAACCCCACATGGTTAATCCACCAAGCCTGCACACCTTGGGACAATTTAGCATGGCTAATCCACCTGTCATTGGACTGCGGGAGGAAACCAGAGCACCCAGGTAGAAATCCACATAGACACAGGGAGAGTGTGCAAACTCCATACAGGCAGTCATCTAAGGCTAGAATCAAGACAAACCTCTTGCACTGTGAGGCAGAAATGGTAGCCACTGAGCCACCATGTCACCACTTGATCAAAGGCATCCTTGATCCAATCTCAGCTCAGCGCTATCTTCTCCAAAGCGAACAACTCAACTTCTCCAACCGACATAACTGAAACTCCTAGTTGTGTGAATGAGTCAGTTCTGCTACAGAAAAAAGTAACAGAAGCCTGCCAGATTTGCAGCTGACAGATGCAAATTTTTAAATTCAGTTTGCCACAACAATCTGAGGTGAAATATAATAAAATATAGACATCTGCCACATCTGTCACAACAGGAATTTAATTATTTCGGTTGGATTTCTGCCATTAGCTTTGTATTCTGTGCAACATGCAAATCATACAGTATGGTCTGACATTTAAAAAACTCTTTTGATGCACAATTCAATGCCCTAGCATTTTCCCAAACATCTCTTACATCATTTGTCCTTGTAACCAGAAGCAATTCAGCACAAATAATTTTGTTATATCGCCAACAGTAAATCAAAAGCAAATTTCTGAACATTGGTAAAAGAAGGACATAACTTGCATTGATCTCTTGTTGCTTTATTATTGCATGGCTTTAAATTATGATGCACAGTATTAGCATGTAAATGCTCATATGAGATTCCTCTATCCATGTTGTTTGAATAGGGACCACAAATCACAAATACAGGCTCTCGCTGCAGTATGACTCCAGGCTAAAAGCCATGTTCCTTCAAGCATTATTCTTTAGTGTAATGGATCAGGCCATACCCCCTCAAAATGTTTTAAGAAGATACCCAGACTCAAACTTTTATTTTTTTTTAAAGGCAGATGTAATGTGGATATTCCAGGAGTGATGCAGCTGGTCAGGCCACTCCACTTTAAACAAAACAGAATTTATTTAAACACTACGGATGAAACACAAACAAAAGAAAACAGAATTTAGAATAACTTAATTAATTTGAAAACCCAACCGACACAAATCGCAACTTAACAAAGCTGTTCCAATGGCTGCAACACCGCATAAACATACCCCATGGTGAATGGTAAATTCAAACATACGTTCTTACAGCAGGAAAGATTTCAGAGAGAAAGTTCAGGCTAGACTTCTGTTGAAGTATGGAACCTCTTTTCACTGTAGTTGCTTCTCTAGGTCTCCCATCAGTTTTTTGACTACTTGTTAAAACAAATCAAAATAGAAAAAAAATGAACTGGTAGAACTGGCCTCTCCTCCTGCCATTTGTTCAAAGTGAGCCATTTCCAGACAAATCAGCACCTCTGCCTTTATGACTCCTCTTGGAAAATAAACCAAGGACACCATAACCTTGTTAAAGGGGCAGCATCGTCACATCAGGGAGATTTCAAGACCTTGATGATGGTGCAGAGGAGATTTACTAGAATGTTATGGAAATGAAGGACTTCACTTCATTAGAGAAGTTGTGTTTGTTCTCTGTTGAGCAGAGAAGGTGAGGCAGACATTTAGTTAAGATGTTCGAAATCATGTTGAGATGGAATCACTAAAGAGAAAGTTTTTCAAGTGGTAGGAGGGTGTATAACTAGAAGATATATGATAATTGGTAAAAGAAGCAGTATGGAAAAAAAGGACGAACTTTATACTGCAGTTTGCATAATCACTTTACTGTGCTGGATAACCAAATACCTCTTTTGAAGTGCAGATACTAGTCATAGTGTAGAATCACAGAAGAAGCCTTTCAGTGCATTGAGTCTTCACTGAGGTAATGTCAGAAACATACAGATAGTTTACACATCGCAAACTTGCACAAGCAGAATTGTGACAAGGGCAAAGGCTTAATCCTTGAATAAGCACATGGGTGAAGATGGGGTAGTGTAGGGGATGAGCTTAGAATAGTTCACAGGTTGGCGCAACATTGAGAGCTGAAGGGCCTGTTCTGACTATATTGTTCTATGTTCTATGTTCTCATCTGATTTTTGCGATATTATTTGGATGCAAATGGATATTTACCAGGGAATCAGAGATAATCTCAATGCTGTTCGATGGAGTGCCACTAGATCAGTGCGTAGCTCAGCTGACAACCACCCACATCCACATCAGTAGTTCATTCTTATCCTCAGCTGAGAGGTTGACTGCCTGTTTTTTGGAGGGTATTTTTCAAGGCTTCAAAGCTGATACACTATGGTAGGTCTTTCAGAGAGCCTCTGTCAAACTAAATCGTGAGAAGCTGGCTTCAATGGCAAGGAAAATTATGGAGAAAGTTACAGGAGCACTCAGCAGAACAAGTAATAGGACAAAGCGTATGGGAAGTGTCAGGAGGCTAACTTCAGGCACAGCAGATAAGGAGACAACTATGAGAAGTGGGGCAGTCAATGCAGGATTGAGGGTGTTGCACTGAAATGCCTGCAGCATATGAAACAAGGTCAATGAGTTTATAGCACAGGTTGAAATTGGCAGGTACAGTGTTGTGGGTATCACAGAGACGTAGCTGTAAGGGGAATCAGGGCTTGGAACTAAATATCCAAGGAGACATGCTCCATTGAAAAGACAGGCAGATGGGCAAAGGGAGCAGGGTTGCTTTGTTAGTAAGAAATGAAATTAAATTGACAGCAAGAAATGGCAGAATCTACATGAGTAGAGTTGAGGAATCATACAAAGGAAAAAAAACCCTGATTGGAGTTCTGTATAGGCCTCCTTGCAGTAGTTGGGATCTGGGGAAGAAAATGTGGGGTATGGTGGATCAGTAGTTAGCACTGCTGCCTCACAATACCAGGCACTTGGATTCAATTCCACCCTCAGGTGACCATGTGGAATCTGCACATTCTCCCTGTTTCTGCGTGGGTTTCCTCGAGGTACTCCAGTTTCCTCCCACAGTGCAAGGATATACTAAATTGTCTCTGGCTAGGTAGATTAACCATGGGAAATGCAGGGTTAAAAGGTTGTGGTGGGGGGGGGCGGGGGAGGGATAGTGGTGAGATGCTCTTCAGAGGGTCAGTGTGGACTCAATGGGCTAAATGGCCTGCTTCCACACTGCAAGGATTCAATGATGAAAATAAATCGTGGAAAGGTGCTATTACAATAATCTTTAACTTGCAGTTATACTGGGAAATTCAGACAGTCCTCAGTTGAGGAATTTGTGGAATGTCTACAAATGATTTTTTTGGAACAGTTTGTGGGAGAACCTAAATTAAGTAATTTTGGATTTAGTGATGTGCAATGCAACAGACTTAATGATGGAGCTTAAAGTGAAGAAACCCTTTAAGGAGTACAGGTAGTCTTTTACCTGTTACCACACCTCAGGTGAGGTTGAGAAGGAGGGGCCTTTTTTGTAACTCAGTTGGTGTTGAAATGGAACCCACACTGGTGGTGTTACTCTGCATTACAAACCAACGATCCAGCCAATTGAGCTAACCAATTCAATGGAAGTACAGTAGAATGGTCACCATGGATTGTTAGAGCCAGAGCATTGAGTCTAGGTCTAATTTGTACCTTTTCTATAATACATTATGAAACTGCAAAATGACGATGTAAAGCACACAGTAGGTTGTGAGGGTGATGCTGGTGAGTTTATGATTCTAATGCCTGAAAGACTTTGTAAGACCCAGATAATTGAGACAGTAAAGGCAGCTCAATCAGAAAAGCTTTTTAACTCCCTTTCTCTCCAAGGATGTTATCTCCACTGACAAAAATGTTTTATTTATTTCAAATTTCCATTATCTACAGCATTTTGTTTTTGTGTTTTTGATTTTTTTTTGTTTTTTGTTTTGACTCACATGACACTATTTTTTGACAAATAACGCTGTAGGGGAGAAAATAGCCTGTTGGCATTTTCACTAAATTATTACCAGAGAATTTAGGTTCAAATCCAAGAGTGGCAGGTGGAGGCGTTTGAATTTAATAAATATCTGGCAATATGGTGATAATCATGACATCAATCTGAAAGCTCATCCGGTTCATTCATGGCCCACTGGAGGACATCTGCCATCGTCATATGGTTTACCCTCAACTTCCATTCTGGAGAAACAGGGTTGGGTAATAAATGCCAACACCCTATGGGAAATGAGGTTGAAATGCCTATCAGACAGGGCGGAGCAAACTCGTTGGGCCAAATGGCCTAATTTCTGCTCTTCTGGTCTTATGGATGAAAAGGAAATGTGACACAGCCACTGCTGTGATCAATGTAAATATTTAACAGTAGTCCATCATGTGATTTCACAATGTACACAGGCAGTTTGTGTGAAACAGTACCTTGGGGAAGCTGTTGAGCGGAATTGATCAGAACTTTGTGGAATTTGGGTGCTGTATGAGGTGAAGGGAAAAGCTCAGGTGATTCAGTAGACCTCTTCATTGTAGACAAGAACAGCTCGAAGATTCTGTCAAAACCATGGGGAGACTTCTCCATGCGTTCAGGCATAACCTCTCCAAGTGCATCAGGTGATATTATCAGGTGATAACAACTCAACTTAACAGGAGGGACAAACAGAAACTGCTAAAGACAGCCAGCACTGCAAAGACAGCTCAGGTTAGCTGATGTCTCACAGAATTATCGAGCTATAAGGTGGCGTGGTAGCTCAGTGGTTAACACTTCTGCCTCACAGCACCAGAGACCTAGATTCAATTCCAGCCTCGGGAAACTCTCTGTGTGGAGTTGCATGTTCTCCCTGTGTCTGCTTGAGGTTTCCTCCCACAGCCTAAGTTTGTGCAGGTTTGATGGATTGCCATGCAGAATTGCCCACAGTGTCCAGGCATGTGTAGGTTAGGTAGTTTAGCCATGGGGAGTGCGAAGTTATTGGGTAGGGAGCAATGGGATGCTCTCTGGAGGGTCAGTGTGGACTCGATGGGTCAAATGGTCTGCTTCCACGCTGTAGGGATTCTACAGAGTACAGTAAAGGGCCTTCATCCTTCAAGTTTACGCTGACAAAAGCTGTTCTAAACTTACACTTGTCCCACTTTCCAGCATTGGGCCCACAGCTTTGAATGTTATGGCACTTTTAATGCTCATAAAAGTACTTCTTAAAAATTGTAATTTTCCACACCTTGACTATCCTCCTGGTAGTCCTTCCAGATTTCCACCAGATTCCCCCCCCAAAAAACTAATTTTCTTCAAATCCCCTGTTTACCTCCAGCCTTTTACCTTAACTACCTTCAATTATAAACTCTTCCTCAGAACTGAAAGCAATTAGAGATAAACATTGTTTAAAGAAGTCTAGAATGAAAGAACATTTGTGATGAATAAACAGAAAAACACCAGATACAGAAGAAGAAAAAAATGCATCACCTGCGAGGTGCTGAAGAGAAGATCACAATAGTTTAGGCCAGATCTGATATCGACTGTTGACAGGTACAACAACCTGACTTTGTAGAGTGCCTCTAGCATAAGGACATCTTCCAAGGAGATCCAGAGAAATGTAATCAATAAAATGAAGATTAATTTGAATTAACTGAATTTTCACCTTGTCAGCGGGAACCTGACTGTTTCTGGGCACTGCATTTTTCCTTGGGTTGAAGGGAATGGAATATCCTCACTATCCTGATCCTTCAATCATTCTGTGATTGCCATGGTAACCAGTGATTAAGGAGTCTAACTGCCTGCTAACTTGCTTGTTAGAGGCAGGTGGCCTCTCCAAAATGGTCGATGCCAGGAATAGCATCAGAAAAGGGGTGACCCGTCACGAAGGGATTTGACAACAAGAGTTAAGGGGATAACAAGGGAAAATTTTATTGAAGTTAAAGATGAGCTAGAATGGGGGAACCAGGTGGAGAGACTGCATGCGGAGAGCTGCATGTGGCCAGGTAGAGAGGTGCAGAGTCTAGTCCTGCTCCAATGTGAACACAAAGACAAAAATCAAAATTCTCTGTGTTAGTCAACCGGGGGGGCCAATCTAAGCCAAAGGCACAGGAGTTACAAATGAACAAGTCTGATAGTGAGTTAGGAAATCGGCAACAGAGCTTTTGACAACCTCAGACTTGTAGAGGGTGAAGAACAGGCATCATGAAAGAAAGCTAGGAAATAAGAAAATGCCTGACATTGTCTGCCGAGGGCGAATCAAGACTTCTCACTGAAGAGTTAATTTGGTTTAACGTCTCTCCAGAAATGCTGCAAGATCTCCTAATGTTTTCAGGATTTTCTGGTTTCACTTCAGGTTTTCATCATCCAGCACGTTTTGCATTTGTACATATAAGGACAATCATGCTCTTGCATTTTGGCAGAAGGAATAGAAGAGTTGGATATTACTTAAAGGAGAAAGCAATAGGACAGAGGGATTTCGGAGTCCTCATCCATTCATCACAGAAAAGCTAGCATCAAAGTTCAGTGGGTGAAGGGGAAGGCAAATGGAATGTTGGCCTTTATTTCAAAGGAAACACAGTATAAAAGACAAGAGATTTTCCTAAAACTGTACAGGTCAGTGGTCAGGCCAGAGCGGAATACTGCGAACAGTTTTAAGCTCCTCATCTATGGAGATATAATGATATCAGAGGCAGACTAAAGAAGGATCACTAGACTGATCACAGATATGGACGGACTGTCTTGTGAGGAGAGGTTGAGTTGTTTGGGCCTTTGCACATTGGAATGTAGAAGAATGAGCGGTGACTTTATTGAAATATACAAGATGTTTTGGAGGCTTGACAGGGTATAGACAGTTTAGGACGGTGGGGGGCATAATCTCAGATTTAGTGGTTGCACATGTAAGACAGAGATGAAGAGGAATCTCTTCTCTCAGATGGTAGTGAATCTGTGGAACTCTTTACCATAGAGGGTCATCAAGATGGATCAATAATTATACTTAAGGTTGAGATAGTTTTTTTTTAATCAGGAAGGGAATCAAAGGTTATAGAGAAAAGACAGAAAAGTTGGATTGAGGATTAACCGATCAGCCATTCAATGGTGGACTAGACTCAAAAGGGCTGAATGGCCAACTTTCTCATCAATATCTTATGGTCTGACACACTGAACGTATAAGAGAAGCCAATACAGGATAAGTAAGTAAAATGGGAAACATCTCACAGAGGAGGCACCAGCAAGATATAATGGAAGGAGAAAAAAATAGGTCAACAACAGGGGTGTACAGTAAATTTGTGCTTCTTTGATGGAAGGGTGTATTAGAGAAAAACATGACAGCTTTACTGGTTATAATTTGAGCACTTTACACGATCACCTTAACTGCAGTCAGTATAAAAAGCTGTGCAATCATTGCGATAATGTTTGGGTTCTGACTTTACAGGCACTTTGCAGAATATTTCATTTCACTTTTTGGACTCTTAGCAAGAATAGAATATTGCAAAGGGTTCGTTTGTGTGATTCATGAGTAGAGGCAAATAGATTTCAGACATCTCTGCCCAGAGGCTCTGATACATTGTTAGAGTGATGGCCCAGCATTACTGTCATAGTGACATAAAATCCCCTGTGAAACCAGTAACTTCTATCAGATGTGCTGACTCTTCAGTTGAGGGGGTACTGATTCATGATGGTTGGTACAATTTATTCCTAACTTTGATCTCAATTGCTTAAGCTTGAAAATCCATGTGAGCAAAAAACCATGACCGTTGTATATGATACCAATGAGAATGGCTTAATATCAGATGTAAAAATCCTGAATGTAGAGGCAAGTCCATTTCTTTGCTACTCGAGATGAAATCTCTTTTCTCATTTTACTGTAAAATAGAAAGAGGAGCTGCACTCCAGACAGACACAGGAATATTTTCCAATCAACATAGAATAGTTGCAGTATGGCAGGAGGCCATTATGTTGGTGGAAGCTTTCTAAGCTACTCCCACATAGATAAGAGTGAAATGCTGGAAATCTGAAATAAGAACCTGCAGTTCTGGAGAAAAAGAGCAGGTCTGGCAGCATCTGCGCAGAGAGAAACAGAGTTAATATTTCAAGTCCAGTGACTCTTTTTCAGAACTCAAGTGAAATTCCCTTCTCAACAAGCAAAGCCATATCCTGTGTGATCAGATCTGAGTGTCATAATAAACCTTAATCACTTTCTGTCCCCTTGTTTTAACAGCTAGACCATTGTTTCAGGTCTCTGGGATTTGCAGTAAGAGTTCTTCATCTGCAAGATCTATGCTACTTTTCTCAAAGTCTTCCCTTACATAAATGCCCAACTGAGAATGAAAACTCAGGGAAGATTCATCATTAAAACCATTCTCTAGAATTGAAAGGGAAAACTTATATTAATAATCAGAAATGAAAGAATGACGGAAACACATTCAGTAGCAAAGTTCAAGAGGGGCTTTGAAATACACTTGAAGAGGAAAATGTTGCGAGGAGAGAGAGTAAGAGACTAATTGGATCGCACAGTCAAAGAACCAGTATGAGCTGTGCATTGGATTCTTTTCGTGCTGGAACATTTGTGATTATGAGTCTACTTTTCATCCAACATCTCATTATTTCCCTCAAACATCTCCAGGCACTTGACTTTTCAAAACTACTGTTCTGAGGGGTGTACTCAGCAACCAATCTCTGAACAGCATTGTAGTGATTGTAATGAGGTCAGCCAGGTCGACCTCATAGAACACGAGTTCCCTGATTGGTGTTGTTAATCTGGTCCAATTGTGGAGACATGGCTGACAGATATAAACAGGAGTGTCAGAGGTTCTGTTCACTCTGAGAGCTGGTTCTGAGGGAGCTGGAATTCGAGGACTCTCCATGTTTAAGTAAATGGTGAATAGGTGACAGAGTTATCAACTGCGAAATAAGCTTAACAACTTACACTCAGCAAGGGTTAAGTTCAGTTGGCTGGAATGTTGGCTTGCAAAGAATGTGATGCAAATAACGTGGGTTCAATTGCTATCACTGGCTGAGGTAACCATGAAGAACTCTTCCTTCTCAAACTCTCCCCTTACCTGAGGACTTGTGGCCCTCACCACCAGCCATGTCTTTCTCTAATGAGAGAACAGCTCTCTGGGAAGACTGTGGTGACTCACATGCTTAGCAAGACAGATAAATTAATTTTAAAGGGAACAACAATTTAACATGCTGTGGATGTTGGTCAATGTGTTGCCATGGAGAATGCACCAGGATTCCAAAAACCCAAGTTAACTCTGATTGATCGATACTTTGCCGTAGGGGATGCACCATAGAGTTATTGCCCCAATGTTTTTATTTAGTGTAAAGGAAGTTGTTTAGAGAGGACTGTGCTCTGCGTATGATTGTATATGCTTCAAGGAAGCACAGGTGACCCATGCTGTGAGCCCAGTTATTCAAAGGATGGCATCTGTAATGGTGCCATATCCCTTCAGTGCCACATTAGCTTTTGTGCTGCAGTCCTTGGAGTTTAATCCACATCATTCCGAGAACCCCACCATCCGGATCTGACAAAACACAGAGTTGTTTCCACAAAGGATAGTTGAAGTATGCTGCTTTTATTTCACAAATCATAGCCAAATATTTTACTCTCTAACCAGCCCCTCAACATTATCCAGTACCATGTATCTATAATTTCATGCACAGAGCAGATTAAAAGGTGTTTCAACTGATCCAAGAATTTGATAGACAAAAACTCTTTCTTCTGGTGAGGAAGTTCATAACATGAGGGGATGTCATAAAATTCGAGCAAAGTCCTTCCAGGGTGAGTGACATCAGGAAACTATTCTTCACACAAAAGCTATCAGAGACTTTGAATGTTCCTTCTCCAAAGGTGTGTTGAAGCTAGATGGATGGTTCGGGTGGTAATTGAGAATTGCAGAACTGATCATTTACAGGAGCTGATCAGGGGCTGTATGATTGAGCTGGTGAGTTCTATTTATTCATTCATGTGATGTGGAGACTGTTTGCTAGGCCAGCATTCAGTGCACACTTCTAATTGGTCTGGAGGAGGTGGCGCTGAGCTGCCTTCTTGAACTGCTGTACATGTGGTTTCAGTACTGTCCGGGAGGGAGTTCCAGGATTTCAACCCAATGACAGTGATATATTTCTACGTCAGAATGGTAGCTTGGAGGGGAACTTGCATTAACTTGATTAATTAACTGATGGAATGTGCTTCGGGCCCTGAATGCCTGACTCCTTTTCCCATTCTCCTACCTAACACCATGCTCAAAATTGCATCTGATCAGTCAATTCTTCAGTGATAGTGGTGTGAATCAGTAAGAGGCACAGTTATTGAGAGCAGACACCAGCAGAGTGAGATGAAAGCTGAGTGAGTGAATGAGTACACTCTTGGAATTTTATTCAAAGTGGGAATTAAACTGGTATATCCTTTCCAAGTTCAGTTTCAACATTAAAGCCTGATGCAGACAGTAATTTAAGTAACTTACATAGCATAATTAAAGAAGGTAGCCGTCTGACTAAGGGAGTTAGCGTTAAGGCACGTGAATTCCCTGTTCTAAATGAGGTGACGATTATTGCAGCTAAAACGTGTCTTGAACCAGATCCATATAAGAAAGGAGGTTCACCTCTGGGCACCCGTTGCGTGGGGGGTGTGGGCCGATCAGAGGGAGTGGGGACTGTAGGAGGATGAGCATCAGAACAGAAGGAGGGGTTCAAGTGTGGGAAGGGAATAGGAATATTGCTGTGGTAGGCGACGACGTAATCAGGAAGATAGATGCTTTTCTCTGAACAGGACTCTCAAAGGCTGTGTTGCTTTCACAGTGCCATCTAAAGGGGACTGTAGATGAACTTGGAATGGGAATGGAGGGATCCAGTTGGAGATAATGAGAGGATGGAAACATTCTTCATGTAGAAAGTGGAGGAGATTGGTAGAATTACAACATTTAAAAGGCATCTGGATGGGTATATGAATAGGAAAGGATTAGAGGGAGATGGGCCAAATGCTGGCAAATGGGACTAGATTAATTTAGGATATCTGGTCGGCACAGCTGGGTTGGACTGAAGGGTCTGTTTCTGTGCAGTATAGCTCTTTGATTGTATGACTTCATGACTATTGCATTGCAGTTACATCAGCAGTACAGAAAATTGACAATCAAGCAATTGGCAAATCCACAGGTCATGAAAGGCACTATATAAATGCAAACCTTTCTATCACTCAATTCACAGTGGATGAGAGGATTTGATTTTTTATTTTGAAGCTTTAGTTGTTTAAGGTTGTGACCTGATCATCCACATTTCAAACCGAGATTAAAAACAGCCAAGCCAGGATTTCAGAGCGAAAACGTAGGCCTTTGCCGCATTTTAAACTCTGATCCAAATGCTCGTGTGCTAATTATCATCTGCACTGAAGCAAATCCTCTTAAACTCTGATCATGTCAGTATGAGCTGAGATTACTGTTGTCACATGTAGGGATTGAATTCTGATCTCTACGCTATTATTGCCTTTGTATGCTCATAAATGAAGTCATAGAGAAGAGGGTAGGAAGTCAAAGGCACACAGGCAGTAAACAGTGTGCTGAAGCTAGTTTCTGTCTCTTAGTGCTTATGTGTGGATGCTTCATTAGTCTCCAAAGGGCTGAGGAACCGAATACAAGCTGGGAGCTGCATTGCTGCCATATCTTGGGCTCAATGATAATAAATCATGTTGGGTCTCATCCCTCACTGAGCAGAGACAGACAGAAAGGAAAGGAAATTATTCTCAGTGGAGCACTCCACCTGTCCCCAGTGAGCTGTGTATGTCCCTACCCTCATTTCCCTTACTTTTTTTTATTTTGCTCTTTCCCATGAGCTTTCACTTGACAAAGACACAGTGCGTTTGATAATACAGAGTAGCACTTTCCTGTCAGGCGCATGAATTTATATTCAAACAGCAATGTTTTATTTTACAGTGAAACACAAGAAGATATCTTGTAGGCAGCACTAGGAAGAAATTATGATGTTTCTCCCCTGTTCTGTTTGTTTGCAAATCCGTCCAGATCAGAGTTTAGGTTTGTCTGAAATTTCACCTTCCGTTCCCTTAGTGAGGATTTCACAACCTAATGTCCCTATTAAAATAGGAGAAAGAGGCTTTTCAGAAGAACCGCTTCATGTTGTTATAAAAGCACATTACCATATTATTTCAGAAGATTGCAATTCCCACTAAAGTGACAATATGCAGCAAGACCTGGAGATCATTCAGGCTTGGACTGATGAGTGGCAAATAACACCCATATCAAACAGTGCCAGGCAATGACCACTTTCAGTAAGAAGGTCTAACCATCGCCACTTGAAGTTCAATGGCATTACCATCACTGAATTGCCCACTGCCAATGACCTGGAGGTTGTCATTGATTAGAAACTGCAATGAGCTCTCCTGTAGCTCCAAGAGCAGGTCAGAGGCTAGGAATTCTTCGGGAGTGACATTTCCCCTGGCAACGTCCACCATCAAGTCACAAGTGTGATATAACGCTTTCTAATTATCTGGATGAATGCAGCTACAGTAACACTCAGAAAGCTTAACACCACCCAGGGCAAAGGAACCTGCTCAATTCATACCACACCCATCCATTGCCTTCACCAATGACACACAGTAGAAGCAGTGTGTGCCATTTAAAAGATACATTACAGTAGCTTACTAAGGCTCCTCTAATCAAAGAGGTCTACAGAACAAAAAAAGGCCCTTCGGCCCACTGCGTCAATTCTAGTCAAAAGCAAGCACCTATCTATCCTAAATAAAACCCGAAAGAACTGTGGATGCTGTAAAGCAGAGATTGCTGGCAAAGTTCAGCAGGTCTGGCAGCATCTGTGAAGAGAAATTAAAGTTAACGTTTCGGGTCCAGTGACCCTTCCTCTATTCTAATCCCATTTTTCAGCATTTTGGCCACTGTCTTCTCTGAATTGGCATCAATTAGTTCACATCTAAATGCTTCATAAATGTTACAATGGTTTTTGCCACTACCAATTTAACAGGCAATAATTCCCACCACTCTCTGCGTGAAAAAAACTTCCTCATGTCCGTCCAGACCTCCTGCCACTTGCATTAAATCTATGTCCCTGGTCATTCATCTGTCCACCAAAGGTAAAAGCTCCTTCCTGTCTATCCTATCTATGCCCCTCATAATTTTATACATCCCAATGATGTTCCTCCTCAGTCTCCCCTGCTCCAAGAAAACTAAACCCAGTTTACCCACCCGTTCATCATAACTATAGCTGTCCAGCCCAGGAAACACCCTGGTAAATCTTCTCGTTCACCCCTTCCAAACTGCCACCATATGGAAGGACAAGGGTAGTATAGTCATGGGGACACAATCACCTGCAAGTTTTCCCCACAGGTCACTCACAATCCTGACTTAGAAAAATATTGTTTCCTCATGATTGCTGGGTCAAAGTCCTGGAGCGACCTCTCTCACAGCATTGTGGATGTACTTCCTTTGCAATGGACTACTTTGGTTTAAGAAGGTCGATCACTGCCACCATCTCCAGGGCAATTAAGGATGAGTAATAAACACTGGCCCAGCCAACAGCATCCATATCCCATGACCAAATACAATTGGATCTGCCATTACGCGTGTTTCTTCAACAAGTATTGGCTTTAATGCAACTGAAGAATTTAGACCGTTCTTTATGGAACACAAACTTTCCTGATCTGTGTTGGGTATAGTGCGATTTCAACCCTTTTTGTTTAAATGGTGCTGCTCTATGTGATTTTTTTTATCGATCCACATGAGAATGGGAATATCACATTATATCAGAAACGAGTGTACAAAAAAATCGCATGTCCCTGCATTACAGCAAGGAGGCATCCATGGTATCAGCTGAATAGCTGCAACCACAATTTTCAAATCTTTTACCCCATGTCCAATATTTTTAATCCAAAAAGTTGTTCAACTGTACAGAACTTAAATATTGCTTAGAAAGGAATCTGAAGTTGAAGGTTTTCATCTTGCATTCAGCAAGTCTGAATTTAGTTTTTTAATATTTCATCTCCCTTTTCAGCAATTCTTTACATTTAATGTACATGTTCAAAGAAGATGAAAGACAGATGAGTTCTTTATCATTGTCCCTATGATTTACCACAAGAGTCACTTTGCAGCAGTTTAATCCTTATTCCCAGAGACGGTAGGAGAAAGTGGACTGCAAATGCTCGAGATCAGGGTCGAGAGTGTGGTGCTGGAAAAGCACAGCAGGTCAGGCAGCATCCGAGGAGCAGGAGAATTGATGTTTTGGGCAAAAGCCCTTCATCAGGAATGAGGCTTGTGAGCCAAGGGGGGCTGAGAGATAAATGGGAAGGGGGGGGTGGAGCTGGGGGTAAGGTAGCTGAGAATGCGATAGGTAGATGAAGGTAGGGGAGAATGTGATAGATCGGAGAGGAGGGTGGAGTGGATAGCTGGGAAAGGAGATGGACAGGTCAGGAGGGTGGTGCCAAGTTGGAGGCTTGGGACTGGGATAATGTGGGGAGAGGGGAAATAAAGAAACTGGTGAAATCCACATTGATCCTCTGTAATTGCAGGGTCCCAAGACGGAATATGAGGCGTTCTTCCTCCAGGCATTGGGTGCTAATGGCTTGGAAATGGAGGAGGCTCAGGAACTGCATGTCATTGGCAGAGTGGGAGGGAGAGTTGAAGTGTTCAGTCATGGGTCAGTGGGGTTGGTTGATGCGGGTGTCCCAGAAATTTACTTGGGAATGATCCGTAGGTTGGTGTCCTATCTCCCCGATGTAGACAAGACCACACTGTGTGCAATGGATACAATAGATGACATTGGTGGAGGTACAGGTAAATTTCTATCAGATGTGGGAGGATCCTTTGGGGCCTTGGACGGAGGTGAGGGAGTGGTGTCGGTGTCCTGTGGTGGCAGTGAAAGGTGCCAGGAGTGGGGTGTGGCTGGTGGGGGAGTGTGGATCTGACAAGGGAGTCGTGGAGTGAATGTTCTCTACGGACCATTGATAAGGGTGGAGAGGAAAATATATCTCTGCTGGTGGGGTCCGTTTGTAGGTGGCGGAAGTGACAGAGGAAGATGCAATGTATATGGAGGTTGGTGGAGTGGAAGGTGAGGTCCAGGGAGGTTCTGTCCTTGTTGCATTGGGAGGGGTGTGGTTCAAGGGCAGAGGTTCAGGAAGTGGAGGAGATGCACTGGAGGGCATCGTCGACCACATGGGAAGGGAAATTGTGATCTTGGAAGAAGAAGGCCATCTGAGATTTTCTAAGGTGTAATTGGTTATCCTGGGAACAGATGTGGCTAAGGCGGAGGAATTGAGAATAAGGGATGGTGTTTTTACAGGATGTAGGTTGGGAGGGGGTATACTCTAGGTAGCTGTGGGAGTCGGTGGATTTGAAATAGATATCCGTGGTTAGTTGGTCGCAGCATCTCCTCCACTTCCCACATCTCTGCCCTTGAACCCCACCCCTCCCAATGCAACAACGACAGAACCCCTTGGTCCTCACCTTCCACCCCACCAACCTCCATATACATCGCATCAACCTCCGCTATTTGTGACACCTACAAACGTGCGCCACCAGCACAGGTATATTTCCCTCCCCACCGCTATCAGCGTTCCAGAGAGACCCTTCCTTCCACAGCTCCCTCCTCAGACCCACACCCCCAACCAGCCCACACCCTACTCCTGGCATTGTGAGGTCACATTGTGAGCAGCGGATGCAGTAGACTAGATTGGCTAAAGCGCAAGTAAGGTGGTGCTTCATCTGGAACCTTGGATGTGAGGAGGGAGGAGGTAAACAGGCAGATGTTACACCTTCTGTATTTGCAAGGGAAAGGCCATTCAAGTAAGAGTTGAACCCACAATCTTCTGAGCTAAAGACAAGAGTACTACCCACAGAGACACAGCTCACACAATATATGGATATTTTGTCACAAGTTTCATTATCTATTTCCATTAGCATAGGGAGGTTTCTTCAGCCACAATCTCAGTGACCTCCACAAGTGTTTACACCCTGGTGGTTTAATGAACTCTTCCACTGAATATCATCTCACTTTGAACTGCTCTGATATTTCAATTTCAATTAAACCCTGCCTTGCATTCCATAAAAACGGGTTGAATTTATTTAGCTTGATCGGATTGTCAAAGGGCAGCACTCAAAAACTGCAGAGCTGAATCATTTGATTCAACTGAGACTGATCAGCACATAACAAACCAAGGACCAAAAAATGAATTTGGGTGGATTCAGCCAAATCAAAAGTGTGTATCATAGCACTGCTCTGCACCAAGATTTTTAACTGGGACAGGTCAACCTTCAACACTAAAACGTTCCTGTAGAATTATTATCTAATTGTCCCAGATATTTGAATGGAATTTTCAATGCACGTAATGTCCTGCCAAGAATGCTTTCCCCAACATGTCAATAGTCTTTGCAATATAAAATGTAATTCATTGGGTGAAATGCTTTGTGATATTTGAGAGCAGTCCTCTCTTTTAATAATAACAAATCGATTTTCCTACAGGATGTGTTTAATTTCATTTCAAATTAAACAAAGACAATTCTGATGTACCCAAAGGGACAGTGGCAGAGGAGAGTGGAGGTTTGTGCTTGTCTCTGGGAAATGCTTTCCCAGATTTAGTGCAAGCCAGGCAGAATCAGTTGAACTGACTCAAAAATGAAGGAACTTTAAATGCAAATTACACTCAAAATCATTCACGTTAGCCTTGAACATTTAGCTGGTTCAACATGCAATATAGTTACGTTTCAAGTTAAAGTGATAATATTCTGCTGATTCAGGAAAACTGTTTAAGTAGTTGCTTGGCAGGACAGAATTAAGTGTTGCTGACAAAAGAAGTGTGCGATCAAAACTTACAATCCTGATGAGAGCAAAATGGTATCACAAGAATACCAAATCTCAAAGGGAATGCTAAGTTATTATTGTGTGAGAAAAAGGTGCTGATTCATTGACTAGTTAACTCTGATTGATAAAGGATTAGTGGTGCTGGAAGAGCACAGCAGTTTAGGCAGCATCCAAGGAGCAGCTAAATCGACGTTTCGGGCAAAAGCCCTTGATAAAGACATTCCCAGGAAACCTTCATTAGAAAACAATTGATCCCTTTATCTATGTTTTGTTTAAAAAATGGTACAAAATATTGGCCAGAGAACAGATCCCTACATGAAAAGATGTACCATATAGCAGATTTAGCTGAGTTGATTTGTGAGTTTGACTAGTACTATACAATTTGAAAAGTGCGACATTGGAAAAAACACAGCAGGTCAGGCAGCATCTGAGGAGAAGGAGAGTTGATGTTTTGGGTATAAGCCCTTCCTGATGAAGTCCTAAAATGTACTATACAATTTGAAAAGTGCGACATTGGAAAAAACACAGCAGGTGGGGCAACATCTGTGGAGCAGGAGAGTTGACATTTTAGGACTTCATCAGGAAGGGCTTATACCCAAAACATCAACTCTCCTTCTCCTCAGATGCTGCCTGACCTGCTGTGTTTTTTCCAGCACCACACTTTCCAACTCTGACTCTCCAGCATCTGCAGTCCTCGCTGAGTACTATCAGATTGGTTGTTCAAGCCATTTTTAGCATACTCTGGACTGTTCGCCAATTGAGGCATCCCATCTAATGTTGCAAATTGTGTTCTGAGTTTTGCAAGTTTAAGCAATATGTGAAGCTTAATTCACCAATTGCTACAATGCTGTTGCAACAGTCAGGCTGTTTTGTATGAACAGGATGTTGCCATCAAGCCAAAAAGAGTGGACTGCCTACCGCAAGACTAAGCAATGTGGGATGAGAACCTTAATGTCAGTGCAATGCCAGGTACATAAACCATTCCAAATGACTGCCAGATTATTGTAAATGGAATGTCCTTTGGCAGTTTGTAATAGACAGAGTACTGACTCAATCAGCTTGTGCTTGCAAACCTCAGAGGAGAGTAATGAACTGAACCCATGCTAACAAGGACTTCTGTGTTACAACAACACGACTGGATAGTGGGAAATAGTACTACAGAAAATAGTGACAGTAATCCAATGGATACAAATACATCAATACACGGAGGGTACAGCACGGAAACTGGACATATGATCCAGTTTTAGTGTGAGTTAGCATTCCCACATGGACAAATAGTTCTAATGACATTTACCAACCCTGAGGCCATACCCCTTCAATCATTTTTCATTTATCCATGTTTCATACAAACCTTGTGTCTTGGACTCTCTGTAAACATATGAACATACAATGTTCATACAAATGAACATAGAACATAGCACATTACAGTGCAGTACAGGCCCTCTGGCCTTTAATGTTGTGTTGACCTGTGAAACCAATCTGAAGCCCATCCACTATCATCCATATGTTTATCCAATGACCATTGAAATGCTCTTAAAGTTGGTGAGTTTACGACTGTTGCAGGCAGGGCTTTCCACACCCTTACTACTCTCTGATTAGAGAACCCACCTCTGACATCTGTCCTATTTTACCTATACTCCAATACTTATTCGCCTGTATTAATTAGCACTCAGTCCAAAGATGCTTCAAGTTTAAAACTCTCACCCTTCTGCACAAAATCTATCCATGACCTTGCTTCTGCCTCTTTTTATGCATCTTTCAGCCCTCGGTCCTCCAGGATCTATGTGATAGTCTAATTCTGCAGTTCTGAAGAGAGCCATACTGGCCTTGAATGTAAACTACGAGTCCTGCTGAGATATTCCAGCCTTCTCTGTGCTTGTTTCAGATATCAAGCATCTACAGCTTTTATTTATACTCATTCTACTTTCATGTGCACCTTCCTATATCTTCTGTTCCACCACTGGTAACCATCTACCTAAGTCCCTAACTGTGGAGTTCCCATCCTAAACCTGTCTTTCTATCTTCTGTTTTCACTTTAAGATTCTGCTTGGAACCGAGCTTTTGAACATGCTTTTGGACACGTGCCTAACAGCTCCTTATTAGGATACTAAAATATACAAATGTAAAAACATAATGCTTCAGTTTTACAGGACTTTGTGGAGACCTGGAGTATGTGAAGTACAATGTCCAGTATTGGTCTCCTTATTTAAGGAAGGATATAAATGCAGTGGAATGTAATTTTGATTGAAGCAGGTTGGAGACAGTTTAGCAGACTGATACCTGGATTTGGTGGGTTGTCTTATGGTGAAAGATTGGACAAACTGGGCTTGTAATCACTGGCGTTTAGAAGAGTAAGAGGTAATTTGATACATTTCAATCATTCAAGATGGTCATGAAATATTATTTTTACTTCATGTATTTGTACATTAAAAAACTCAAACTGTATTGTTTATTTGGAAACCTTTTAAAAGAGCAAGTGCAATGCCATTTTTCAATCCATAATCCTCAACGCAAGACAGTTAGCCGAGTTCCTAAAGTGAAAAGCTTTACAGCTCGATGGGTAAATCCTCAACCATTAAAGATAGCAGAGTTATTTTGAATAGCTGCTCCGTGGAATGTTTGATCTTCAAGCAAGGGGAACTCGATCTTTATTTATTCTTGCAGGCTGTTTGCAAAACAGAAGTAAGCCCTGTTCAGACTGCAGGCTGCTCAGTGTCTTTTTAGATATTTTCCTAATCTACCCATTCAGAAATGTTATTACACACCTCTGGAGCAGGTAAGACTTGAACCCTTTCAACGTGATCTCTTACATCACACGCTTACACCACACTCTCAAAATACCCTTAAATATATTTCCGCTATTCCCTCTAATATTTGGCAATGCAGACACAACAATGTACTCACAATCTAGTGGTACACTCACATGTTTCAAAGATCCCAAGTGGACTTGACAGGTTGCATGTGGAGGTGATGTTTCCTCTCACAAGTGCGTCTAAAGGGGGTGTCCATTTTCTTTTTTTTATCCAGCATGGCTTTAGAACATAGAACATAGAACAATACAGCACAGGACAGGCCCTTCGGCCCACGATGTTGTGCCGAACATCTATCCTAGATTAAGCACCCATCCATGTACCTATCCAATTGCCGCTTAAAGGTCGCCAATGATTCTAACTCCACCACTCCCACGGGCAGCGCATTCCATACCCCCACCACTCTCTGTGTAAAGAACCCACCCCTGACATCTCCCCTATACCTTCCACCCTTCACCTTAAATTTATGTCCCCTTGTAACACTCTGTTGTACCCGGGGAAAAAGTTTCTGACTGTCTACTCTGTATATTCCTCTGATCATCTTATAAACCTCTATCAAGTCACCCCTCATCCTTCGCCGTTCCAACGAGAAAAGGCCGAGATCTCTCAACCTATCCTCGTACGACCTATTCTCCATTCCAGGCAACATCCTGGTCAATCTTCTCTGCACCCTCTCCAAAGCTTCCACATCTTTCCTAAAGTGAGGCGACCAGAACTGTACACAGTACTCCAAATGTGGCCTAACCAAAGTCCTGTACAACTGCAACATCACTTCACGACTCTTGAATTCAATCCCTCTGCTAATGAACGCTAATACACCATAGGCCTTCTTACAAGCTCTATCCACCTGAGTGGCAACTTTCAAAGATCTATGTACATAGACCCCAAGATCCCTCTGTTCCTCCACCTGACTAAGAACCCCACCGTTAACCCTGTATTCCGCATTCTTATTTGTTCTTCCAAAATGGACAACCTCACACTTGGCAGGGTTGAACTCCATCTGCCACTCCTCAGCCCAGCTCTGCATCATATCTAAGTCCCTTTGCAGCCGACAACAGCCCTCCTCACTGTCCACAATTCCACCAATCTTCGTATCATCTGCAAATTTACTGACCCACCCTTCGACTCCCTCATCCAAGTCATTAATAAAAATTACAAACAGCAGAGGACCCAGAACTGATCCCTGCAGAACTCCACTTTGGAGCGCTCTTCCTCAAAAGGCAATAGAACCAGAATTCCTGAATATTTTCAAGGCAGAGTTCAATAGATTCCTGGTAAACAAAGAGGTGAAAGGTTATTGTGGCAGTTGTGAATGCAAAATAATCGCATCAACCGTGATCTTATTGGATGGCAAAGCAGTCCTGAGGAGCTGCGTGGCCTATTCCTGCTACTAATTGTGTAAATGTTTGGCTGTGACTCAGGGCCAAATTTTGTCAACGTTGAGGTTGTTTTATTGTCTTAACAGTGCTACATAAATGCATGTTGCTTGCATAATGTCTCCCACGACCATTAACCTTTCACATTAGTTTCACAGTCTCACATAAAGCCTCTCGACAGACAGAGGTTCTAAATCACATACATTTAAGACTGTATCAATGAATATATTGCAGTTCAGTCATCATGTGCATGTGAGGTTATGACTTTAATGGTGGGTAACCACACCAAAGAACTGACGACTAAAAATATGGTGACCGAACCTGCTGAAAAATGTGTTGCTGGAAAAGCGCAGCAGGTCAGGCAGCATCCAAGGAGCGGGAGAATCAATGTTTCGGGCATAAGCCCTTTTTCAAGAATGAGGAGGGTGTGCCAAGCAGGCTAAAATAAAAGGTAGGGAGGAGGGACTTGGGGGAGGGGCATTGGGAATGCGATAGGTGGAAGGAGGTTAGGGTGAGGGTGATAGGCCGGAGAGGGGTGGGGGCAGAGAGGTCGGGAAGAAGATTGCAGGTAAAGAAGGCGGTGCTGAGTCCAAGGATTGGGACTGAGATAAGGTGGGGGGAGGGGAAATGAGAAAGCTGGAGAAATCTGCATTCAGATTTCCTCCTCCCACCTCCCCCCACCTTATCTCAGTCCCAATCAGAAATTGGCTAGCTGAAAGTAGACAGAGGGTGGTGATTGATAGGAAATGTTCATCCTGGAGTTCAGTTCCTAGTGGTGTACTGCAGGGATCTGTTTTGATCCACTGCTGTTTGTCATTTTTATAAGTGATCTGGATGAGGACGTAGAAGGGTGGGTTAGTAAATTTGCGGATGACACTAAAGTCGGTGGAGCTGTCGATAGTGCTGAAGATGTTGTAGGTTACAGAGATACATAAATAAGTTGCAGAGCCGGGCTGAGAGGTGGCAAATGGAGTTCAATGTTGAAAAGTGTGAGGTTATTCCCTTTGGAAGGAGTAACAGGAATGCAGGTGCTGGGCTAATGGCAAGATTCTTGGTAGTGTAGATGAGCAGAGAGCTCTCAGTGTCCATATACATGGATCCCTGAAAGCTGTCATCCAGGTTGATAGGGTTGTTAAGAATGTAGCTGAAAATGTGTTTCTGGAAAAGCGCAGCAGGTCAGGCAGCATCCAAGGAGCAGGGGAATCGACGTTTCGGGCATGAGCCCTTCTTAGGTTGCTGCCATACTTGCTGCGCTTTTCCAGCAACACAATTTCAGCTCTGATCTCCAGCATCTGCAGTCCTCACTTTCTCCTTGTAAGAAAGTATACAGTGTGTTAGCTTTTATTAGTAGAGGGATTAAGTTTCAGATTGGTCATGCTGCAGTTCTACAAACCTCTGGTGTGGCCACACTTGGAATATTGCATGCAGTTCTGGTCACCACATTATAGGAAGAGTGTGGAAGCTTTGGAAGGGGTTCAGAGGAGATTTACTAAGATGTTGCTTGATATGGAAGGAAGGTCTTATGAGGAAAGGCTGAGGGACTTGAGGCTGTTTTCATTAGAGAGAAGAAGGTTGAGAGGTGACTTAATTGAGGCATATAAGATAATCAGAGGGTTAGATAAGGTGGACAGGGAGAGCCTTTTTTCTCAGGTGGTGATATCCAGCATGAGGGGACAGAGCTTTAAATTGAAGGGTGATAGATATTGGACAGATGTCAGAGGTAGTTTCTTTACTCAGAGATAGTAGGAGTGTGAAACACATTGCCTGCAACAAGAGTAGACTCTCTAACTTTAAGGGCATTTAAGTGGTCATTGGATAGATATACGGACAAAAATGGAATAGTGTAGGTTAGATGGGCTTTGGATTGGTTTCACAGGTCGACACAGCATTGAAAGCCGAAGGGCCTGTACTGTGCCGTAATGTTCTATGTTCTATGTTAGCTGAGCTACAGTGTGTATACAAGCACTCGTAAGGCTGCTTCCTTTTCACTAAATCCATACTCTTGTTGGTCTTCTTAGTTCATCTTTAAAGTAAGGTTCTCTCAGTCTCTTCAATACTGCAGCATTTCTTATTTACATTCCTTATTTATGGAATTCCCTCTCCAGTGAAGCAGTTGAGACTACCACGTTGAATGTTTTTAAAGCAAAGATAGATAGAATTTTGAATAGTAAAGGAATTGAGGGTTACGGTGAGCGGGCAGGTAAGTGCAGCTGAGTCCACAAACAGATCAGCCGTGATCTTGTTGAATGGCAAAGTAGGCTCAATTAGACAGCTAGCCTGCACCTGCTGTCTCTGTCTATCTCACACACACTGAATACAGTGTGACACAGTTCTCTAGAGTAGCATCTGACTCCTATTCCATTCCATTCCTTTCTCTGGTCTGCTTCTCTCCTCTGCTAATGCCTGAATTGGCATTATCAGTTACATTACTATCATTCACAAATCCAATTATACTATAGTAAGGCAGGCAACAGCAAAAGAAAGAGAGAATTAATAACTTTATGGGTCATAAGAGGGACAAATGAATGACCTAGAAAGACCTTTTCTGTTTCAGATGTCTTGAAATTGCAGGGTTTTTTTTTCCCTGTTTCATTTTAAAGCGCAGGTTGTCAATTATTCAGACAGGAAGGTCAAGGCTGAGAAATGCAAAAATATTTGAGGATATAGATGCGAGTTATTTGGAAGCACGATAGTAAGTCTGCATACAGTCCACTGATAAACATTGACATTGTCATTAAATATTATTTGTAACTCCAGCCCCTGCATTTTGTACAGAAAAGAATTCAAATTGTATTGCGTATTTGGAAACTCATTTCTGGCTACCTTTTAAAAGCACAAGTCAATGATGTGCAATGCCACCTTTCCATCCATAATCCTCGATACAACATACCGAAGCGTTTCTTCCTAAAGTGAAAAACTTTACAGCTCCACGGGTAATGCCTCCACCATAAAAGGGAGCAGAGTTGTTTTGTATAGCTGCTCCATGGAATATGGATCTTCAACAAGGGGAACTTGATCTTGGTTTATTCTTGCAGGCTGTTTGCAAAACAGAAGTAAGCCCTGTTCAGACTGCAGGCTGCTCAGAGTCTTTTTAGATATTTTTCTAATCAGGCAGGCAAAAGTGAGAACTGCAGATGCTGGAAATCAGAGTCCAGATTAGAGTGGTGCTGGAAAAACACAGCAGGTCAGGCAGCATCCGAGGAGCAGGAAAATCGACATTTTGGGCAAAAGCCCTTCATCAGGAATGAGGAAGGGCTTTTGCCCGAAACGTCGATTTTCCTGCTCCTCAGATGCTGCCTGACCTGCTGTGCTTTTCCAGCACCACTCTAATCTAGACTATTTTTCTAATCAACCCATTCAGAAATGTTATTGCACACCATTGGAACAGGTGAGACTTGAACCCTTTCTACTTGTCCTCTGACATCACATGCTTACCCAGATGCAACACTACACAGTTAAAATATCCCTAGATATACTTCAGCTATTAGCTCCAATATATAGCAATGTACACACAGCAATTTAAAAACAACAATGTATTAACAATCTGGTGATACACTGGGCTGGTCATCACTGAATTGTTGCAAAGTTGTGTGAAGCTTGCTTCCCCCAACATGTCAAAGGTTCATAGAATCATAGAGTCCCTACAATGTGGAAGCAGGCCATTCAGTCCATCAAGTCCACACCGACCCTCTGAAGAGAATGTCACCCAAAGTCACACCCCATCCCAATAACCCTGCATTACCCATGCCCAGCCCAACTAGCCTGCACAACTATAGGCAATTTAGCGTGGCCAATCCAAGTAACCTGCACATCTTTGGACTGTGGGTGGAAACCAGAGCACCTGGAGGAAAACCGCACAGACACGGGGAGAATGTGCAAACTCCACACAGTCACCTGAAGGTGGAATCGAACCCTGGAACTGTGAGGCATCAGTGTTAACAACTGAGCCAATATGCCACACAGGGCTAAGGGTTATCTTGGCTGAGCAGTAATGGAGGTAAAAGCAAAACATCTCCCTATCTAGTCTGGTCTGGGTTGCTACTCTCATTCACAATGTCCCCATTTCCTCGGGTGACAGCTGTCAACTTCAGCGTTGGAAGCTCTCTGAACACACAAGAGCTGAGCTTCAGACAAGTCTCTTGCCCACCATGGTCATCTCAAAGCGGGGAAAGCCAGAGAGGGAGAGGTCAATATTTATCCTTTAACCAACGTCACAAAATCAGACTATTGGACATGAGCACACGAGGGACCTGATTAACTCCGTAGATTTTCCTTCATGTTTCACATCTTTGAACACAGTTTGCGCTTCACATTGACTGTCAAGCATGTTGGGACATCTTGAGAACTTGAGAAGCCAAGGTGCTTATTGGTGAGATTCTATTCTGGACCATCTCATATTTAGCCAGTCTTGATCAGTTAGTTTTATTTTGAAATGCCTCCAGGAGGCATTGCTCATCTTGATTTGTGTGATTTTTTAAAAAGTTCATTCAAAGGATGTGGACATCACTGGCCCGGCCAGCATTTATTGCCCAGAGGACAATGAAGAGTCAACCACATTGCTTTGGGTCTGGAGTCACACATATCTCAGACCAGGTAATGATGGCTGTTTCCTTCCCTGAAGGGTATTAATGACCCAGATGGGTTTTTCCTGACAATCTCCATTGTTAAATGCTTAACTCCAGATTTTTTAATTGGACTCAAATTCCACCAGCTGCTGTGGTGGGATTCGAACCTGGATCCCCAGAACATTATCTCTGTCTCTGGATTAAGAGTGCAGTGATAATACTACTGGGCCATTCCCTCCCTGCTGGGGATGTCCACCTGGAGCCTGTGAGTATAGCATGTGATGCTCCCATCACTGATGGATAAAACCTGGACTTGGCCTCAGTCTCCAACTCCATGCAGCCACTGCTACCACACCATTCTGCTCTGAAGCACACCCCTGCCCCAACTCAGGCCAAAGTGCAGGCTGCACCCCCACTTACATCACGGGGGTGGGGAGAAATTAAGAATCAACCACCTGATCTATCACCTGGGAGTGAGACAGTGCTGGGTTGATGGAAGAGTGTCTGGTGTTCTCATGGGCCATCACAGACCATCCAGTCAAAAGTGCGATATAAATGTAATTCATCCTTCCTTTTGTCTTCTTCAGAAGTTGGATGCTTTATTTGAAATAATGAAGGGCGCCTTATCTCATGTCAGAGGTTTTACTGCCCATTTACCTTCAGTCTGCAAGTTCATTCCAAGCAGGAATTGCATGTTGTTCAGCAATATTACTACCTAGCCCATATTTTCTACTGCTAACTAAAATGCAGCCATAAACACAAGACTAAAAACACCAATTTAATCAATTATTGTGGGGTAAATTAACTTAGTCCTCCATTCAGCAACATTTTATTCTGCTTTATTGTGCTAACCGTATAAATCAGAATCAAGGCAAGCTTCGTAATTTAATTTGAACCAGGATTGCCAATAAAAAAAAATTGTATCATAGCAGACCACTCAGGGAAACACAGAATGAGATGATGGGTAGAATGATGGCAAAAGCAGCCTATTAAGGACAAATGTAAAGTGCTTTGCAAAGGGAAAAAGAGTTAGTGACATATGTTAAAGAATGGAACAGAACTGCATGTCTGCTCCTTTTCTTATTACTCCCAATGTCTGGACTTGATGAAATAAAAACAGAAAATATTTGGCAAGCTTATCATGCTTACCGGCAGATAAAAATTGGCTGGAAATCCCCTGCTTTTCGACCTGTACAACCATCCAATTGTTTGCATTCACCTGTGAAAACACACAAACATACACCTGGCCTACAGGCGTAGGCTATTTCATAGAATCAGATAATCATGACCGAGCACGAGAGGCCGTTCAGACCATCGTGTCCCTGCTGGTTCTATCATCTCATTTCCAAATTCCTGCCTATTCCCTATATCCCTGTCATACTTGGCCCTTGTTTTACGACAAGATCCCAGCTAATCTCACTGTGGCCTCAACTCTCACCTTCCTGTCTGCCCTCTCCCATCCCTTCACACACCCTGTGCCCTCAATTCCCTTGTTAATCAAAAATCCATCCATATCTTGGATGAACATGCCTCCATGGAGGAAAGTGAATCCCACAAACTAACAAGCTTCTGATAAAGGAAATTCCACCCCACGTCTGTATCAAATGGGAGACACCTAACTCTTAAACTGCTCCCCTACTTCTGGACTTCCCCAAAATGTCAAACATCCTCTCAAAGTC
Source organism: Hemiscyllium ocellatum (assembly GCF_020745735.1). Classification (NCBI taxonomy): domain Eukaryota; kingdom Metazoa; phylum Chordata; class Chondrichthyes; order Orectolobiformes; family Hemiscylliidae; genus Hemiscyllium; species Hemiscyllium ocellatum. The sequence continues at coordinate 17,432,022 of NC_083402.1, forward strand.
CATCATGCTAAGTCTCCTCAGGATCTTAATGATGTCTAATACTAGGGCGCATGCATCTAAGGTAAGAGGGGGCAAGTACAAAAGAAATGTGAGGGGCAATGTGTTTTGCACAAAGAGTTGTCAGTGCCTGGAATGCACTGCCGGGGGTGGTGGTGGTGGAGGCAGATATGACAGGGGCATTTAAGGCACTTTAAGATGAGCACATGAACATACAAGGAATGGAGGGATATGGACCAAGGACCAATGTTTGGCACAACATTGTGGGCCGAATGGCCTCTTCCTGTGTTCTATGTTATCTCCAACATTTCAGTAAGATAACCTCTCATTCTTCTAAACTCCAACGGATGTAAGTCACTCCAATCTGCTCATTAATTTCTCATATACTAACCCCTCTCATTGGTAGCGATAGTCTGTAGAGATAGGAACAATTTAACATTGGGCTGAAAGAAGGCACCTCTGGCACTGCAGCATTCTCTCTGCACTCCATTGGTAACCATCATAGACTGTGGGCTCCAAATGTGAAAGTGGCACCACGGAGCTCCAGCCTGCACTTCGAGACTTGAAAAGTCTTCACAAATCATGTCCGGATATTATCTAACTTACCATATTGGAAATAAGAGTCAGAAATAATGGAATGCATCAGGGTGGAAGTCTCTCCTTGGAAGTCTCCCCCTAATGGCAATGTGGGTCAACCCACAGCATGTGGACTGCTGTGGTTCAAGAAAGCAGCTCACCACCGCCTTCTTAAGGGTAATTGGAGATGAAAAATAAATGCTGGCCAGCCCACAAATTCATTGCTCCATTGAGTGGAAAAAAAAGCCCTACTGGTTGACGTGACAGCCATTTTTCCAGATTTGGATGATGCAGATCCACCACTCACTGAAAATCATTCATTCAACTGCAAGAGAGACACAGCAGTTGTGTAAACAGCCAGGCATTTAACTTGTGACTCTTAAGCATATGTTGAAATAAGTTTAGAATGTTATTCGAGGTGCAATGGTGAGTTTCTGGATTTTCCTGTGAGTATTGCTGCAATCCTAGAGGAAGGGAGGCCAAGAGTTTGGTGACGTTGTCTGGACAATGGATTGGATTTAGTATAGCCTATTTCAAGCAGCAGCCAAGCCCACGTCATTATGAAAGAGACCCTGTATCTGTCTCCCAGCGGCAGGCAAGCCGCAAATAAAATTGAAGTACTGTGGATGCTGGACATCTGCAATAACAACCAACAGGGCTGGAGAAACTCAGCAGGTCTGGCAGCACTTGTGGAGAGAGAAACAGAGTTAACATTTCACTCTTCGGAACACCAGGAAATCCTCCTGCGATTCAGGGAATGTGCGGAAAGGGCCAACTGACATGAAATCTCTGATTGTTGCTGGGTGGATGTCAATCAGGTTCACTCATGAGACAATTGATATCAAGTAAAATGGCCTGCGATGCCTCGAATTAATATAAATTTATCTGATATATTACTTTGAAAACAATTTAAGATTTTATTCTTGTTCCTTTTCTCAAATCTCAGATCCTTCCTTTAATACATTGTAAAAAGTGTCTTGTAATGTTTATACTCCCTGCATTTCTGTTACTTAGTGTGTATGTTTTTACATTGATTATGTGGTTCTCTTGATCAACTGGAATATTTGATCAATCAGTACATTCTTAGTCCCATAGGTGCTGGTTAATAAAAAGTTTGCTGTACTTCGTATGGCAGTGACCTGGGGTTCAGCTGCTCTTCCACTCTGCACTTAATTAAATTTTTTGTTCAGTCAATTAATTTAATTTTATTATTTACTATACTGAGGTTATGTATTAACTTAATAAAGGAATAGCAAAGTATAGATTCTCTGCGGTAAGTTTAATATACTTCCTTCATTTGGATTGCAAAAACCAATTGTAATACACACTGACATTCACCCATCTACTGTCCTGAGACACGAGTCACTAATGATTCTTTTGAATCTCTCTCTTCACTGATGTTCTCTCAGGGGTTTGCTCTTCCCACTTTTTTCTCATTCCTCTATTTCTCTTACTATTCTTCCAGGACACTGCTATTCCACTGGTCTCTCAGGCCTCTGCTTTTCCCATCGAGTCATGGAGTCATACAGCACAAAAGACGCCCATCAGCCCATTGAGTCTGCACCAAGCTACCTACACTAATCCCACTTTCCATCACTTGGTTCATAGCCTTGAAAGTTGAGTGATGCTTTCACTATGCACTCAGGCCTTCATAAGTCCCAGGGTTCAATCACTCTGCTACTCTCTGATCCATGGATCCAGACTTCCACTCTTCTCACTGTGTTATAAACTTTCCGTGACAACCTGGCCAGGTCCATGCCCCCCTACAACCCACCCTCCCATCCTGGCACCTTCCCCTGCTACTGCAGGAATTACAAAGCCTGAGCCCATACCTTCTCTCTCACCACCATCCAAGGCCCCAAAGGAGCCTTCCGCATCCATCAAAGTTTTACCTGCACATCCACCAATGTCATTTATTGTATCCATTGCTCCCGATGTGGTCTCCTCTACATTGGGGAGACTGGACGCCTCCTCACAGAGCGCTTCAGGGAACATCTCCAGGACATCCGCACCAATCAACCCCACTGCCCCGTGGCCCAATGTTTCAACTATCCCTCCCACTCTGCCAAGGACATGCAGGTCTTGAGCCACCTCCACCCCCGCTCCCTCACCACCCGACGCCTGGAAGAAGAACACGGATCTTCCACCTTGGAACACGTCAATCCCAGGGCATCAATGTGGACTTCACCAGTTTCCTCATTTCCCCTCTGCCCACCTTACCCCAGTTCCAACCTTTCAGCTCAGCACCATCCTCAGGACCTGTCCTACCTTCCCACCTATCTGCTCCACTCTCCCCTCCAACCTATCACCTCCAACCCCACCCCATTCATCTATTGTACTCTTTGCTACCTTCTCCCTAGCGCCCCCAACCCCACAACATTTATCTCTCCACCCTGGAGGCTACCTGCCTCCATTCCTGATGAAGGGCTTTTGCCCAGAACATCAATTTTCCTGCTCCTCAGATGCTGCCTGACCTGCTATGCTTTTCCAGCACCACTCTGATCTAAACTCTGGTTTCCAGCATCTGCAGTCCTCACTTTTGCCTTACAAACTTTATGCGACAACCCTAAGCTTTTCAGAGATCGCTGGATGCTACGATGAGCTGAGTGATACGACAAACCGGGTGGACGAGTTAAGATGGCTGAAGTGATCTCCCTATTCTGTGTCTATCTTCTAAATGTGATACATTATCTGCCAGGGTAACTGACGTAATTGCAATTGCTGTATGGTTTAGTATGCATCAGAAATCCACGGACATCCTATAACTGTTTTATTCTCAGCTCAGGGGAAAAAGTTGATCGTCACACCATTTTTTGCAAGGGAAATGATTATATATATTCACCAGCAGAGACCAGAGCATGGCTCACATGAATAATTTTAAGAAATATCTTGTGAATTCTTCAGCCTCCAAGGTATCTCTATCGGAATGCTAACAAAATATACCAAAAATATAGTAAAAACTATCTCTTAAACTACCTTCCTGAAATTCTACTGATGTCCCAAAAACATAGTAAAATTGGGAACAAGATGTGACCATTCGGTCCCTCAAGCTTGCTTCAATGTGCAATTTGACCTTTAATGATCTGTCTCTTAACTCCTTTCTCCATCTCCTAACCTTGGATTTTTTTTTCTTTCTCTCATTCATGGGACGTAGGGATTGTTGGTTGATCCACAATCAATTGCCCTTGAGATGGTGATAATGAGCTGTTCCCTTGGACTGCTGCATTACATTTGTTGGAAGTGCACCATAATACCATAAGGCAGGAGGTTTCAGGATTTTGTCCCAGTGTCACCTGACAAAGGGCCAGCACTCCAAAACCTGGTGGTTTCACATAAACCTGTTGGACTATAACGTGGCATTGTGACCCTTCTGGCCGAATGCAAACAAAATGTCATCTGCTGATGGTGATAGGAAGACATCTATTTGTAAATTTCTGTATAATTTACTTTTTTTTCAATTCAATAAGGTTCAAGGCATCAATTTAGTATGGAACAGGGAAACCTGAAGCTCTCACTCTATCTGTTAATTTGAATTCTATCTGCCCATGCAACATGAATATACAACAGAACAAAACAATGGGAGCCGTGATAAATCATGCCGAAAAATATCTGCTCTGCGACTTGGAGCCACTGGATATTTTACAATCGCTCTGTAGCTCAGATAGTTTTGTAATAGTCTCACTAATCAATGGCACAGTCTGACTCCTTTGAAGTTAGATTCTGGATTAGTGGTGCTGGAAGATCACAGCAGTTCAGGCAGCATCCAAGGAGCAGCAAAATCGACATTTCGGGCAAAAGCCCTTCATCAGGGATAGAGGCAGAGAGCCTGAAGCATGGAGAGATAAGCTAGAGGAGGGTGGGGGTGGGGAGGAAGTAGCATAGAGTACAATAGGTAAGTGGGGGAGGGGATGAAGGTGATAGGTCAGAGAGGAGAGGGTGGAGTGGATAGGTGGAAAAGGAGATAGGCAGGTAGGACAAGTCCGGACAAGTCATGGGGACAGTGCTGAGCTAGAAGTTTGGAACTAGGGTGAGATGGGGGAAGGGGAAATGAGGAAACTGTTGAAGTCTACATTGATGCCCTGGGGTTGAAGTGTTCCGAGGCGGAAGATGAGGCGTTCTTCCTCCAGGCGTCTGCTGGTGAGGGAGCAGCAGTGAAGGAGGCCCAGGACCTCCATGTCCTCGGCAGAGTGGGAGGGGGAGTTGAAATGTTGGGCCACGGGGTGGTGTGGTTGATTGGTGCGGGTGTCCCAGAGATGTTCCCTAAAGCGCTCTGCTAGGAGGCGCCCAGTCTCCCCAATGTAGAGGAGACCGCAAGTTACAACAACATTGAAGCTTAAAGCAGCAAAAAGCATCCCAAGGTGCCTCACAACAGCAACATTTGACCCCCTCAGAGAACAAGATGTTAAGACTGGGATCTGGCTTGATGCAAAAGGCAGGTTTGACATCTTTCATATAAAGGAAGGAAAGAGAGCCAGATACTCGGAGAGGTTAAAGAGGGAATTTCAAGACTTGGCAGCTGAAGTTCACAGTAAAGAGGATAGCTTCAAAACGAAACAGAAAAACTACTCAGTCTTAAAATCAGGAATGCTAAAGGAGCATAGAAATTGTTGTAGGACTGAAGCAGTTGCAGGGTAAGGGGTGAGTGTGTGGGAACAAGAGTAAAAATGGACTTGCAAAGGATGAGCATCTTAAAAGCAAGGAGGCTGCTGTTGTACTACTGGAGACACTTCACTTGAAGCTATTCCACATAATGATGTCAAAAATCACACAACACCAGGTTATAGTCCAACAGGTTTAATTGGAAGCACTAGCTTTCGGAGCGCTGCTCCTTCATCAGGTGGTTTAGACTTGATGAACACCTGATGAAGGAGCGACGCTCCGAAAGCTAGTGCTTCCAATTAAACCTGTTGGACTATAACCGGGTGCTGTGTGATTTTTAACTTTGTACACCCCAGTCCAACACGAGCACCTCCAAACCATATAATGATATTTTACTGCCTCTTCCATCACCCCCACCCTCACATCCCTTAACATTCATCCTGTTCAAATTAACTGTCCAATTCCATTTCGAATGCTACGTCTCAACTTCAACAGTCACTTGTGGCACACTCCTTCTTATAATAATCCACTCTCATTAACTATGTGGCATTTTGAAATTAGAGGTTATATTTACATCGTACTTGCACACTTCATCTCAGTCAGTTTCAAGTCTAAATCAAGGCTACTATACATTTTTGTGAATGTTTGGACTGTGGTAAATATAATAAGTGTGTTGCTGATAAAAAGACATTTTGTCAAAGCTTTTTATCTTGCACACATCAAAACACTTTGCAGTAATACCAGTTTAAGGGGGAGATCGAAATTGATGCTGCGTGAGAGGAGACTGCTGATT